>NC_091346.1:25648601-25663601 GCF_038502225.1 Cherax quadricarinatus | reverse complement strand
ATCTGGGCTCACAACATATCACAATATCTGGGCTCACAACATATCACAATATCTGGGCTCACAACATATCACAATATCTGGGCTCACAACATATCACAATATCTGGGCTCACAACATATCACAATATCTGGGCTCACAACATATCACAATATCTGGGCTCACAACATATCACAATATCTGGGCTCACAACATATCACAATATCTGGGCTCACAACATATCACAATATCTGGGCTCACAACATATCACAATATCTGGGCTCACAACATATCACAATATCTGGGCTCACAACATTTCACAATATCTGGGCTCACAACATATCACAATATCTGGGCTCACAACATATCACAATATCTGGGCTCACAACATATCACAATATCTGGGCTCACAACATATCACAATATCTGGGCTCACAACATTTCACAATATCTGGGCTCACAACATATCACAATATCTGGGCTCACAACATATCACAATATCTGGGCTCACAACATATCACAATATCTGGGCTCACAACATATCACAATATCTGGGCTCACAACATTTCACAATATCTGGGCTCACAACATTTCACAATATCTGGGCTCACAACATATCACAATATCTGGGCTCACAACATTTCACAATATCTGGGCTCACAACATATCACAATATCTGGGCTCACAACATTTCACAATATCTGGGCTCACAACATTTCACAATATCTGGGCTCACAACATTTCACAATATCTGGGCTCACAACATTTCACAATATCTGGGCTCACAACATTTCACAATATCTGGGCTCACAACATTTCACAATATCTGGGCTCACAACATTTCACAATATCTGGGCTCACAACATTTCACAATATCTGGGCTCACAACATATCACAATATCTGGGCTCACAACATTTCACAATATCTGGGCTCACAACATATCACAATATCTGGGCTCACAACATTTCACAATATCTGGGCTCACAACATATCACAATATCTGGGCTCACAACATATCACAATATCTGGGCTCACAACATTTCACAATATCTGGGCTCACAACATATCACAATATCTGGGCTCACAACATATCACAATATCTGGGCTCACAACATATCACAATATCTCGGCTCACAACATTTCACAATATCTGGGCTCACAACATATCACAATATCTGGGCTCACAACATATCACAATATCTGGGCTCACAACATATCACAATATCTGGGCTCACAACATATCACAATATCTGGGCTCACAACATTTCACAATATCTGGGCTCACAACATATCACAATATCTGGGCTCACAACATATCACAATATCTGGGCTCACAACATATCACAATATCTGGGCTCACAACATTTCACAATATCTGGGCTCACAACATATCACAATATCTGGGCTCACAACATTTCACAATATCTGGGCTCACAACATATCACAATATCTGGGCTCACAACATATCACAATATCTGGGCTCACAACATTTCACAATATCTGGGCTCACAACATATCACAATATCTGGGCTCACAACATTTCACAATATCTGGGCTCACAACATATCACAATATCTGGGCTCACAACATTTCACAATATCTGGGCTCACAACATATCACAATATCTGGGCTCACAACATTTCACAATATCTGGGCTCACAACATATCACAATATCTGGGCTCACAACATTTCACAATATCTGGGCTCACAACATTTCACAATATCTGGGCTCACAACATTTCACAATATCTGGGCTCACAACATTTCACAATATCTGGGCTCACAACATTTCACAATATCTGGGCTCACAACATTTCACAATATCTGGGCTCACAACATATCACAATATCTGGGCTCACAACATTTCACAATATCTGGGCTCACAACATTTCACAATATCTGGGCTCACAACATATCACAATATCTGGGCTCACAACATTTCACAATATCTGGGCTCACAACATTTCACAATATCTGGGCTCACAACATATCAATGTATCTACGACTGACGTCAACTACATCTCTCTTACTCTTAGTAAAATATGAAGATTTTGCTCATTTCTTGAAATCCAGTTGAGAGAACAAGTTTGGTTTTTAAATCATCGGGTTCGTGTTCATAAGCAATATAATATCAGTTAATTTATTTATATGCCAGCTGGGTGAGTGGCTTACACACTGGCCTGGAGGTTCATGACTCATTCGCTGTGGGTTGAACCCCCACCCGTTCCGTGGTTTATATGCATATTGTGGCCAAAATCTCAAATGATCAACTGCTGCATGTCATGCTTGGACGGTGTGGAAATTTAGTGAGAGAATGACAGGAATATAACATTTGAAAAAAAAAAATGAACGATAAAGGAAAAAAATTAATTGATTGTTATTCCAAGACTTTTAGATAGTTAAGACCACAGATATATCACTGGAGCATGACAAGTATATCACTGGTGCATGACAGGTATATCACTGGTGCATGACAAGTATATCACTGATGCATGACAGGTATATCACTGGTGCATGACAAGTATATCACTGCTGCATGACAAGTATATCACTGATGCATGACAGGTATATCACTGGTGCATGACAAGTATATCACTGGTGCATGACAAGTATATCACTGGTGCATGACAGGTATATCACTGGTGCATGACAAGTATATCACTGATGCATGACAGGTATATCACTGGTGCATGACAGGTATATCACTGGTGCATGACAAGTATATCACTGGTGCATGACAAGTATATCACTGGTGCATGATAAGTATATCACTGGAGCATGACAAGTATATCACTGATGCATGACAGGTATATCACTGGTGCATGACAAGTATATCACTGGTGCATGACAGGTATATCACTGGTGCATGACAAGTATATCACTGATGCATGACAGGTATATCACTGGTGCATGACAAGTATATCACTGCTGCATGACAAGTATATCACTGATGCATGACAGGTATATCACTGGTGCATGACAAGTATATCACTGGTGCATGACAAGTATATCACTGATGCATGACAGGTATATCACTGGTGCATGACAAGTATATCACTGGTGCATGACAAGTATATCACTGATGCATGACAGGTATATCACTGGTGCATGACAAGTATATCACTGGTGCATGACAAGTATATCACTGATGCATGACAGGTATATCACTGGTGCATGACAAGTATATCACTGCTGCATGACAAGTATATCACTGATGCATGACAGGTATATCACTGGTGCATGACAAGTATATCACTGGTGCATGACAAGTATATCACTGATGCATGACAGGTATATCACTGGTGCATGACAAGTATATCACTGGTGCATGACAGGTATATCACTGGTGCATGACAAGTATATCACTGATGCATGACAGGTATATCACTGGTGCATGACAAGTATATCACTGCTGCATGACAGGTATATCACTGGTGCATGACAAGTATATCACTGGTGCATGACAAGTATATCACTGCTGCATGACAGGTATATCACTGGTGCATGACAAGTATATCACTGGTGCATGACAAGTATATCACTGCTGCATGACAGGTATATCACTGGTGCATGACAGGTATATCACTGGTGCATGACTAGTATATCACTGGTGCATGACAAGTATATCACTGGAGCATGACAAGTATATCACTGGAGCATGACAAGTATATCACTGGTGCATGACAAGTATATCACTGGTGCATGACAAGTATATCACTGGTGCATGACAAGTATATCACTGGTGCATGACAAGTATATCACTGGTGCATGACAAGTATATCACTGGTGCATGACAAGTATATCACTGGAGCATGACAAGTATATCACTGCTGCATGACAAGTATATCACTGGTACATGACAGGTATATCACTGGTACATGACAAGTATATCACTGGTGCATGACTAGTATATCACTGGTACATGACAAGTATATCACTGGTGCATGACAAGTATATCACTGGTACATGACAAGTATATCACTGGTACATGACAAGTATATCACTGGTACATGACAAGTATATCACTGGTACATGACAAGTATATCACTGGTACATGACAGGTATATCACTGGTACATGACAGGTATATCACTGGTACATGACAGGTATATCACTGGTACATGAGGTATATCACTGGTACATGACAGGTATATCACTGGTAGGTGACAGGTATATCACTGGTACATGACAGGTATATCACTGGTAGGTGACAGGTATATCACTGGTACATGACAGGTATATCACTGGTACGTGGCAGGTATATCACTGGTACATGACAGGTATATCACTGGTACGTGACAGGTATATCACTGGTACATGACAGGTATATCACTAGTACATGACAGGCATATCACTGGTACATGACAGATATAACACCGGTACATGACAAGTATATCACTGGTACATAACAGGTATATCACTGGTACATAACAGGTATATCACTGGTACATGACATGTATATCACTGGTACATTACAGCTATATCACTGGTACATGACAGGCATATCACTGGTACATGACAGATATATCACCGGCACATGACAAGTATATCACTAGTACATGACAGGTATATCACTGGTACATGACAGGTATATCACTGGTACATGACAGGTATATCACTGGTACATGACAGGTATATCACTGGTACATGACAGGTATATCACTGGTACATTACAGCTATATCACTGGTACATGACAGGTATATCACTGGTACATTACAGCTATATCACTGGTACATAACAGGTATATCACTAGTACATGACAGGTATATCACTGGTACATAACAGGTATATCACTGGTACATTACAGCTATATCACTGGTACATGACAGGCATATCACTGGTACATGACAGATATATCACCGGTACATGACAGGTATATCACTGGTACGTGACAGGTATATCACTGGTACATGACAGGTATATCACTGGTACATAACAGATATATCACTGGTACATGACAGGCATATCACTGGTACATGACAGGTATATCACTGGTACATGACAGGTATATCACTGGTACGTGACAGGTATATCACTGGTACATAACAGATATATCACTGGTACATGACAGGTATATCACTGGTACATGACAGGTATATCACTGGTACATGACAGGTATATCACTGGTACATGACAGGTATATCACTGGTACATGACAGGTATATCACCTATACATGACAGGTATATCACTGGTGCATGACAAGTATATCACTTGTACTAGACAGGTATATCACTGGTACACGACAGGTATATCACTGGTACATGACAGGTATATCACTGGTACACGACAGGTATATCACTGGTACATGACAGGTATATCACTGGTACATGACAGGTATATCACTGGTAGGTGACATGTATATCACTGGTACATGACAGGTATAACGCTGGTAGGTGACAGGTATATCACTGGTACATGACAGGTATATCACTGGTACGTGGCAGGTATATCACTGGTACATGACAGGTATATCACTGGTACATGACAGGTATATCACTAGTACATGACAGGCATATCACTGGTACATGACAGATATAACACAGGTACATGACAAGTACATGTATATCACTGGTACATTACAGCTATATCACTGGTACACGACAGGTATATCACTGGTACATAAAAGATATGCCACTGGTACATGACAGGTATATCACTGGTACATGACAGGTATATCACTGGTACATGACAGTTATATTACAGGTATCTTCTAGCATTTTACAGATATTTCACAGGTATAACATGTTACAGGTCTATTATTATAGGTCCACATAACATTAATGAAACACAATACTGGCAACTAGATGTATCAGACACATGTGCAACACCTGGCTACTTTTATTGATGAAAGGTCCTAAAAATACAAATAAATACCCCAGGTGATGCACATGTCTAATTCATTAATACATAACGGGTTCATTACGGGTATATCACAGGTATGACGCAAGTTGTACAAGTAAGTACTCTGGAGCACGGTATTAGCATCGTGAACTTTGTCATCACGTTCTGAGGATAATAAATGTTGGGTGTGCGTCGTCAACTAATACTTGCTACCTTCATGATAGTCTCCTGGTAAATGAATGTCACAGACGTGGCCTACACCATGTTTAGGTTACTGAATTCTTCTTACAAACCATTTTCTGGAACTCGCAGAGAATATGTATCTGAACGAGAGGCGACTGTTGTGGTTGATGTAGCTTCTGTGTTGAGCTGAGGTAGAGATAATGTATCTTAGACTGTGGGATGACGTGCAATAACAGTTCTTGCCTATAAATCATCTGTCACACTGAGCATTTTAAAAAATACATACATTATATATATATATATATATATATATATATATATATATATATATATATATATATATATATATATATATATATATATATATATATATATATATATATATATATATATATATATATATATATATATATATATATATATATATATATATGCAAAACAACCACTGTGAAAGAATAGAGAAACTCCAAGCGCTTTCGTGACTACTCACATTATCAAGGAACAATAAAAGTAATGCATCAAAGGAAGGCATATAAAGGGTCTAGACCACACCTCACTATCACATCCCACAACAAAGCAACGCCTGACGCACGACTCATAAGAAAGAAAATACTGCAGCAGGCCCGCTGGCCCAACTAGACAGGTCCTTCACACAACCCACAAACAAATTATTCTACCCAAGAATTAAGAATTATAAAATATATTATTTGTCCAATGTATTATTAAATTCTTCCCAAATTCTATTAATTATAAATGGATCTAATTTATATAAACCAAAGGAAATATTCATATTATTGTCAAAATTGCTTTTTATAAAACAAGATTCAATTATATTCCTGTCGACCATGGACTTGCTTGATACAACTTTCTCAACTTTTTGAAAATCAATTGGATGGTTAAAATCTCTCACATGAATAAATAGAGCATTGGAATCTTGTCCAGTTCTAATGCTATATTTATGTTGTTTTAATCTTAGTTCGAGACTTTTACCAGTTTGACCGTAATAAACTTTATCGCGAATTTTACAAGGAATCTTATAGACATATCCCTCAGCATTTTGGGGGGAATTCTTTATCAAAAGTTTTTTACTGTATCAAGATTTTTAAATACAACTTTGATATTAAAAGTCTTAAGAAGAGAAGGCATATCAACCAAGTTTTCATGGTAAGGGAGAACCAACATATTTTTAGTTGAATAAGGCTGGTTGTCCCTTTTTGGACTGTAAAAAGTATTTATAGCAATTTTAAAAGAATTATCAGTTACGTTTCTTGGGTATTTCAAATCATTAGCTATTTCATAAATTTTGGATATTTCCTCATCTATGAACTCTGGACAACAAATACGTAAAGCTCTCAAAAACATTAATGAGAAAACAGACAGTTTGACTCTATCTTGATGGGAAGAATAATAGTGTACATAGGAACAATTATTTGTGGATTTTCTGTAAATTCCAAATTTTAATTCATTATTGCCCTTAATAATTAAAACATCTAGAAAGGGCAATGAGTTATTTTCTTCAAACTCAACAGTAAAGTTTATAGAATGGGCTAAGCTATTTAATTTACCAAGGAAATCGTATATATCTACATTCTTGGGCATAAGACACAAAATATCATCAACATATCTGAGCCATTTAGCTCTGCTATGGAGGATTGTGTTAAGCAACCTTGTTTCAAAAAATTCCATGTATAGGTTACTAAGAACAGGTGAAAGAGGATTTTTCATTGCCATACCAAACTTCTGAGTGTAAAACTTATCATTAAATACAAATTTTGCATCAACAATGCGAAGTTTAATAAGTTTAATGATAGTGGGAACTGGCAATGGTAAATCATAATTAACGAGTTCTTCGGATAAGAAACTTAATAAATCATCAACAGGAACTTTCGTAAACAAGGAAGTAACATCAAAAGTAACGATGTTAAAATCATTTAAGTCAGTTAAGGAGCTTAATTTATCAACTAAATCTTTGTTGTTTTTAACATTAAAGTTAGAAATTTTGCCAACAATAGGGCTCAAAATATCAACAAGCCATTTGGATAATTTATATGAAACTGATCCTATGGAGCTAATAATTGGTCTGACTGGATTACCTGGTTTGTGTGGTACTCCCTACCCAAGGACACTCGATGGTGTGGATGACTCTAGGATAATTTCATTCTAGTCCCTGTTTGGTGCACTAGTTAGCCTAGTGTCATCCACACCATCGTGTGTCCTTGGGTAGGGAGTACCACATCCAGTTCCGCTGGATGCCCTACTCTTAAGGATAGTATGGTTCAGTGGATAAGGGCGTCATGTGTTTTCGCACACCATGAGGCAGGCCAAAGCAGCATGGGTTCGAGTCCTTGGCTAGTGCAGTGTTGTTATATATATAAATATATATATATATATATATATATATATATATATATATATATATATATATATATATATATATATATACATGTGTTCAATGCTCCAAGAGGATATTTATGGTTGCACTGAAATTCCATACTAGAAAAGAAATTAAAAACAATACCCACAAAGGACATTTGGCGTAAAAAGGCATAAATACTCAGCAGGGGTCTTTATTGTGAGCAGAATTATCTCGTGCCAAGCTTTATGGCTGGAGAGTTCTGCTTTGTGCTTTTTTCTACACACCTGTCTGCTTTACACCCTCTGATCTGTCTGCTTTACACCCGCCATCCTTTCTGCTTTACACCCGCCATCCTGTCTACTTTATACCCGCCATCCTGTCTGCTTTATACCCGCCATCCTGTCTGCTTTACACCCACCAATCTGTCTGCTTTACACCTTCCAACCTGTCTGCTTTACACCCACCAATCTGTCTGCTTTACACCTTCCAACCTGTCTGCTTTACACACGCCGATCTGCCTGCTTTACGCCCGCCATTCTGTCTACTTTATACCCGCCATCCTGTCTGCTTTATACCCGCCATCCTGTCTGCTTTACACCCACCAATCTGCCTGCTTTACCTTCCAACCTGTCTGCTTTATACCCGCCATCCTGTCTGCTTTATACCCGCCATCCTGTCTGCTTTACACCCACCAATTTGTCTGCTTTACACCTTCCAACCTGTCTGCTTTACACCCGCCATCCTGTCTGCTTTATACCCGCCATCCTGTCTACTTTACACCCACCAATTTGTCTGCTTTACACCTTCCAACCTGTCTGCATTACACCCGCCATCCTGTCTGCTTTACACCCGGCAACCTGTCTGCTTTACACCCACCAACCTGTCTGCTTTACACCAACCAACCTGTCTGCTTTATACCCGCCATCCTGTCTGCTTTATACCTACCATCCTGTCTGCTTTACACCCACCAATCTGTCTGCTTTACACCCGCCAATCTGCCTGCTTTACACCCGCCATCCTGCCTGCTTTAAACCCGCCATCCTGTCTACCTTACACCCGCCAACCTGTCTGCTTTACACCCGCCAACCTGTCTGCTTTGCACCCACCAACCAGTCTGATTTACACCCGCCAACCTGTCTGCTTTACACCCACCGATCTGTCTGCTTTACACCAACCAACCTGTCTGCTTTACACCCGCCAACCTGTCTGATTTATACCAACCAACCTGTCTGCTTTACACCCAAAAACCTGTCTGCTTTACACCCAGAGACCTGTCTGCTTTACACCCAGAGACCTGTCTGCTTTACATCCGCCAACTTGCCTGCTTTACACCCACCAACCTGTCTGCTTTACACCCGCCAACCTGTCTGCTTTACACCCGCCAACTTGCCTGCTTTACACCCACCAACCTGTCTGCTTTACACCAACCAACCTGTCTGCTTTACACCCACAGACCTGTCTGCTTTACACCAACCAACCTGTCTGCTTTACACCCACAGACCTGTCTGCTTTACACCAATAAACATGTCTGCTTTACACCCACAGACCTGTCTGCTTTACACCCGGCAACCTGTCTGCTTTACACTCGCGAACCTGCCTGCTTTACACCCACCAACCTGTCTGCTTTACACCAACCAACCTGCCTGCTTTACACCAACCAACCCGTCTGCTTTACACCCGCCAACCTGTCTGCTTTACACCCGCCAGCCTGTCTGTTTTACACCAACCAACCTGTCTGCTTTACACCCGCCAACCTGCCTGCTTTACACCCACCAACCTGTCTGCTTTACACCCACCAACCTGTCTGCTTTACACCCGCCAACCTGCCTGCTTTACACCCACCAACCTGTCTGCTTTACACCAACCAACCCGTCTGCTTTACACCCGCCAACCTGTCTGCTTTACACCCGCCAGCCTGTCTGCTTTACACCCGCCAACCTGTCTGCTTTACACCCGCCAACCTGCCTGCTTTACACCCACCAACCTGTCTGCTTTACACCAACCAACCTCTCTGCTTTACACCAACCAACCTGTCTACTTTACACCCACAGACCTGTCTGCTTTACACCCGGCAACCTGTCTGCTTTACACCCACCAACCTGTCTGCTTTACACCAACCAACATGTCTGCTTTACACCCACAGACCTGCCTGCTTTACACCCACCAACCTGTCTGCTTTACACCAATCAACCCGTCTGCTTTACACCCGCCAACCTGTCTGCTTTACACCCGCCAGCCTGTCTGCTTTACACCCGCCAACCTGTCTGCTTTACACCCGCCAACCTGCCTGCTTTACACCCACCAACCTGTCTGCTTTACACCAACCAACCTGTCTGCTTTACACCAACCAACCTGTCTGCTTTACACCCACAGACCTGTCTGCTTTACACCAACCAACCTGTCTGCTTTACACCCACAGACCTGTCTGCTTTACACCAATAAACATGTCTGCTTTACACCCACAGACCTGTCTGCTTTACACCCGGCAACCTGTCTGCTTTACACTCGCGAACCTGCCTGCTTTACACCCACCAACCTGTCTGCTTTACACCAACCAACCTGCCTGCTTTACACCAACCAACCCGTCTGCTTTACACCCGCCAACCTGTCTGCTTTACACCCGCCAGCCTGTCTGTTTTACACCAACCAACCTGTCTGCTTTACACCCGCCAACCTGCCTGCTTTACACCCACCAACCTGTCTGCTTTACACCCACCAACCTGTCTGCTTTACACCCGCCAACCTGCCTGCTTTACACCCACCAACCTGTCTGCTTTACACCAACCAACCCGTCTGCTTTACACCCGCCAACCTGTCTGCTTTACACCCGCCAGCCTGTCTGCTTTACACCCGCCAACCTGTCTGCTTTACACCCGCCAACCTGCCTGCTTTACACCCACCAACCTGTCTGCTTTACACCAACCAACCTCTCTGCTTTACACCAACCAACCTGTCTACTTTACACCCACAGACCTGTCTGCTTTACACCCGGCAACCTGTCTGCTTTACACCCACCAACCTGTCTGCTTTACACCAACCAACATGTCTGCTTTACACCCACAGACCTGCCTGCTTTACACCCACCAACCTGTCTGCTTTACACCAATCAACCCGTCTGCTTTACACCCGCCAACCTGTCTGCTTTACACCCGCCAGCCTGTCTGCTTTACACCCGCCAACCTGTCTGCTTTACACCCGCCAACCTGCCTGCTTTACACCCACCAACCTGTCTGCTTTACACCAACCAACCTGTCTGCTTTACACCAACCAACCTGTCTGCTTTACACCCACAGACCTGTCTGCTTTACACCCACAGACCTGTCTGCTTTACACCCGGCAACCTGTCTGCTTTACACCCACCAACCTGTCTGCTTTACACCAACCAACCTGTCTGCTTTACACCCACAGACCTGTCTGCTTTACACCCACAGACCTGTCTGCTTTACACCCGGCAACCTGTCTGCTTTACACTCGCCAACCTGCCTGCTTTACACCCACCAACCTGTCTGCTTTACACCAACCAACCCGTCTGCTTTACACCCGCCAGCCTGTCTGCTTTACACCCACCAACCTGTCTGCTTTACGCCAACCAACCTGTCTGCTTTACACCCGCCAGCCTGTCTGCTTTACACCCGCCAACCTGTCTGCTTTACACCCGCCAACCTGTATGCTTTACACCCGCCAACCTGTCTGCTTTACACCCGCCAACCTGTATGCTTTACACCCGCCAGCCTGTATGCTTTACACCCGCCAACCTGTCTGCTTTACACCCGCCAACCTGTCTGCTTTACACCCGCCAACCTGTCTGAATACTGCCAGAAGTATGTATGTGCTGTGATTTGGGTCGTTCTTCACCGGAAGTTATTGTCCAGTCAATCAGTCAATGCCAGCACTGACAGCACTGCCAGCACAGCCAGCACTGACAGCACTGACAGCACTGACAGCACTGCCAGCACAGCCAGTACTGACAGCACTGCCAGCACTGACAGCACTGCCAGCACAGCCAGCACTGACAGCACAGCCAGCACTGACAGCACTGCCAGCACAGCCAGCACTGACAGCACTGCCAGCACTGACAGCACTGCCAGCACAGCCAGCACTGACAGCACTGCCAGCACAGCCAGCACTGACAGCACAGCCAGCACTGACAGCACTGCCAGCACAGCCAGCACTGACAGCACTGCCAGCACAGCCAGCACTGACAGCACTGACAGCACTGACAGCACTGCCAGCACTGACAGCACAGCCAGCACTGACAGCACTGCCAGCACAGCCAGCACTGACAGCACTGACAGCACAGCCAGCACTGACAGCACTGACAGCACAGCCAGCACTGACAGCACTGCCAGCACAGCCAGCACTGACAGCACTGACAGCACAGCCAGCACTGACAGCACTGACAGCAATGCCAGCACTGCCAGCACTGCCAGCACTGCTAGCACTGACAGCGCTGCCAGCACAGCCAGCACTGACAGCACTGACAGCACTGCCAGCACTGACAGCACTGACAGCACTGACAGCACTGCCAGCACTGACAGCACTGACAGCACTGACAGCACTGCCAGCACTGACAGCACTGCCAGCACAGCCGGCATTGACAGCACTGACAGCACTGCCAGCACTGACAGTACTGCCAGCACTGCCAGCACTGACAGCGCTGTCAGCACAGCCAGCACTGACAGCACTGACAGCACTGACAGCACTGATAGCACTGACAACACTGACAGCGCTGACAGCGCTGACAGCACTGACAGTACTGACAGCACTGACAGCATTGCCAGCACTGACAGCAGTGCCAGCACTGAGAGCACTGCCAGCACTGAGAGCACTGCCAGCACTGACAGCACTGACAGCACCGCCAGCACTGCCAGCACTGCCAACACTGCCAACACTGCCAGCACTGACAGCACTGACAGCAGTGCCAGCACTGACAGCAGTGCCAGCACTGACAGCAGTGCCAGCACTGACAGCACTACCAGCACTGACAGCACTGCCAGCACTGCCAGCACTGACAGCACTGACACCACTGCCAGCACTGCCAGCACTGCCAGCACTGCCAGCACTGCCAGCACTGCCAGCACTGCCAGCACTGCCAGCACTGACAGCACTGACAGCACTGCCAGCACTGCCAGCACTGCCAGCACTGCCAGCACTGCTAGCACTGATAGCACTGTCAGCACTGCCAGCACTGCCAGCACTGCCAGCACTGTCAGCACTGCCAGCACTGCCAGCACTGACAGCACTGACAGCACTGACAGCACTGACAGCATTCACGGGGAACGCCTTTACAAGGGCGGTCCTCTTTTCTGCATAACTGCAAGCTCCTGATGATGTGTTGATTGCAACATGAAAGGGCTAGAGCAATCATTCAGCTCCACCCGTGGTTTTTTGCATCTTGTATCGCTTATTTCTCAATATTTGTAAATAAATACATATAAAATATATATATATATATATATATATATATATATATATATATATATATATATATATATATATATATATATATATATATATATATATATATATATACATATATGTATATATATATATATATATATATATATATATATATATATATATATATATATATATATATGTATATATATATAAATATATATATATATATATATATATATATATATATATTATTGTAACCACAACACTGCGCTAGCCAAGGATTCGAACCCATGTTGTACTGGACTGCCTCATGGTAAGCGAGAACCACATGACGCTTTAAACCACAGGACCACCCAACCCTACAAGAATGGCGCAGCCAGCACACAGCTAGCTGTTGGGCCGCCATGCAAGGGCATACGGAGATGTGGGAGCCTCTAAGCTAATTTCATTCTCATCCCTGTAGGGTTGGGTGGTCCTGTGGTTTAAAGCGTCATGTGGTTCTCGCTTACCATGAGGTAGGCCAGTACAACATGGGTTCGAATCCTTGGCTAGCGCAGTGTTGTTATATATATATATATATATATATATATATATATATATATATATATATATATATATATATATATATATATATATATATATATATATCGTCCTTACTGAAGTCAGGTTTCTTTTTCTGTCTCATAAACACGCTAGATAACAGGGATATCTTGCTACTCCTACTTACACTTTGGTCACACTTCAGACACGCACATGCATATATATATACATACATCTAGGTTTTTCTCCTTTTTCTAAATAGCTCTTGTTCTTCTTTATTTCTTCTATTGTCCATGGGGAAGTGGAAAAGAATCTTTCCTCCGTAAGCCATGCGTGTCGTATGAGGCGACTAAAATGCCGGGAGCAATGGGCTAGTAACCCTTTCTCCTGTAGACATTTACTAAAAAAGAGAAGAAGAAAAACTTTATAAAACTGGGATGCTTAAATGTGCGTCGATGTAGTGCGGATGACAAGAAACAGATGATTCCTGATGTTATGAATGAAAAGAAGTTGGATGTCCTGGCCCTAAGCGAAACAAAGCTGAAGGGGGTAGGGGAGTTTCGGTTGGGGGAAATAAATGGGATTAAATCTGGAGTATCTGAGAAAGTTAGAGCTAAGGAAGGGGTAGCAGTAATGTTGAAGGATCAGTTATGGAAGGAGAAAAGAGAATATGAATGTGTAAATTCAAGAATTATGAAGAT
>NC_091346.1:25593601-25643601 GCF_038502225.1 Cherax quadricarinatus | reverse complement strand
AGAAGACTGCAAATATAGTTCCAATCATTAAAAGAGGAAACAGACACTAAAAATTAAACTACAGACCAGTGTCACTGACATGTATAGTATGCAAAGTCATGGAGAAGATTATCAGAAGAGTGGTATAGCACCTACAAAGAAATGAGCTTATCAGTTACAACCAGCACGGTTTCAGGGATGGGAAATCGTGTGTCAGAAACCTACTGGAGTTCTATGACAGGTTGACAGCAGTAAAACAAAAAAGAGAGAGGGGTGGGTAGACTGCATTTTCTTGGACTGTAAGAAGGCTTTTGACACAGTTCCACGCAAGAGATAAGTGCATAAGCTGGAGGACCAGGCGGGTATAACAGGGAAGGCACTGCAATGGATCAGGGAATACCTGTCGGGAAGGCATCAGCGAGCCATGGTACGTAGCGAGGTGTCACAGTAGGTGCCTGTGACGAGCGGGATCCGCAGGGTTCAGTCCTAGGACCGATGCTGTTTCTGATATATGTGAACATGACGGAAGGAATAAACTCAGATGTGTCCCTGTTTGCAGATGATGTGAAGTTGATGAGGAGAATTCAATCGGACGAGGACCAGACAGAACTACAAAGGGATCTTGACAGACTACAGGCCTAGTCCAGAAATTGACTCCTGGAGATCAACCCCACCAAGTGCAAAGTCATGAAGACTGGGGAAGGGCAAAGAAGACCGCAGACGGAGTACAGTGTAGGGGGCCAGAAACTACAAACTTCACTCAAGGAAAAGGATCTTTGGGTGAGTATAACACCAGGCACATCTCCCGAGACGCACATCAACCAAATAACTGCTGCAGCATATGGACGCCTGGCAAACCTAAGAATTGTATTCCGATATCTCAATAAGGATTCGTTCAGGACCTTGTACACCGTGTATATCAGGACTATATTGGAGTATACAGTACCAGTATGGAACCTACACCTAGCCAAGCATGTAAGGATATTAGAGAAAGTGCAAAGGTTTACAACAAGACTAGTCCCAGAGCTAAGGGGTATGTCCTACGAAAAGAGGTTAAGGGAAATCGACCTGACGACACTGGAGGACAGGAGAGATAGGGGTATTATGATAACGACATAAAAAAAAAATTGAGAGGAATTGACAAGCTGGACAGAGACAGGATGTTTCAGTGATGGGACACAGCAGGAAACCTCTTTTGGTGCAAGTACACAGGCTAGGTTATTGTTGTTGCTCTGGGACACGTCGGAATAAAGGAGTCTACCCTCTCTTTCAAGTTCTGGAAGTAAATTTTACAGATAACTTGACTATGTCGATTTTGTCGATGTTCTAGACATTAAGACTCAGATGAGTCACAGGGAGATTAGGAAGTATTTCTTCAGTCACAGAGTTGTCAGGAAGTGGAATAGTCTGTGAAGTGATTTAGTGGAGGCAGGATCCATACATAGCTTTAAGAAGAGGTATGATAAAGCTCATGGAGCAGGAAGAGTGACCCAGTAGGGTACAGTGAAGAGGCGGGACCGGGAGTCCTGACTCTACCCCTGCAACCACAACTAAGTGAGTAGATACACACACACGTAAAGGTTTGCGACAAGGCTAGTTCCAGAGCTAATAGGAATGTCCTACGAAAAAAGGTTACGGGAAATCGGCCTGACGACACTGGAGAACAGGAAGGTTAGGGGAGATATGATAACGACATACAAAATTTTGCTAGGAATAAATAAGGATGACAGAGACAGGATGTTCCAGAGATGGGGCACAGAAACAAGGGGCCACAGTTGGAAGATGAAGACAGAGATGAGTCAAAGGGATATTAGGAAGTATTTCTTCAGTCATAGAGTTGTCAGGAAGCGGAATAGTCTGGAAAAAGAGGTAGTGGAAGCAGGAACCAGATATAGTTTTAAGAAAAGGTATGATAAAGCTCATGGAGCAGGGAGAGAGAGGACCTAGTAGTGGTCAGCGAAGAGGCGGGGCCAGGAGCTGAGTATCGACCCCTGCAACCCCACACAGGTGAGTACATACACACACACGCACGCGCGCACGCGCATTCAAGGGACGGTAAAATTAACTTATATAACACTGAGCTTGACTCTATGATGATAACTGACTCTATGTCATCATGAAGATTCTTGACTCACATAATAACTCTAACAACATGATCATTGGAGAAGCCAGGTATAGGTACTCAAAAATATGGAAAAATTAATTAATCTACAATTATCATGTATTCCATCACACACTGAATTACTCCTTCATGATAAAGTTGATATGTTAGCCAAGAAAAGTACTCTGAAGGGTAATGTAGAATATAACTTCGTGTAACTTGGTCATGATTGTGACCAGATGATAGTTCATTACCTCTGTAACTTGCTCATCTATCAAAACTTTGGAGTCCAGTCCCAGGACCAATTATGTACCTCTGTAATCTTTTAACTACCGCCCACAGGATGGGTCTGGGGTGCATAATAAAGTTGTTAAGCTAACTGTTTCTGTGTCTAGCATTAGAAGAGAAGTAAATAATGAAACTGAATGTTATAGGGATGCAGTTAGAAGCCTGAGTAGATCTATAACCCACTATGATAACATGAACGTAGATAAGTATGTTTATGGAGCAACTTGCAATGTAAACAGACTGACTGATGTTGTAGTGGCCAGGCTTAGGCTTGGTTACAAGTACTGACTGATGTTGTAGTGGCCAGGCTTAGGCTTGGTTACAAGTACTGACTGATGTTGTAGTAGCCAGGCTTAGGCTTGGTTACAAGTACTGACTGATGTTGTAGTAGCCAGGCTTAGGCTTGGTTACAAGTACGGACTGATGTTGTAGCGGCCAGGCTTAGTCTTGGTTACAAGTACGGACTGATGTTGTAGCGGCCAGGCTTAGGCTTGGTTACAAGTACGGACTGATGTTGTAGTAGCCAGGCTTAGGCTTGGTTACAAGTACTGACTGATGTTGTAGCGGCCAGGCTTAGGCTTGGGTACAAGTACTGACTGATGTTGTAGTGGCCAGGCTTAGACTTGGTTACAAGTACTGACTGATGTTGTAGTAGCCAGGCTTAGGCTTGGTTACAAGTACTGACTGATGTTGTAGCGGCCAGGCTTAGGCTTGGTTACAAGTACTGACTGATGTTGTAGTAGCCAGGTTTAGGCTTGGTTACAAGTACTGACTGATGTTGTAGTAGCCAGGCTTAGGCTTGGTTACAAGTACTGGCTAATGTTGTAGCGGCCAGGTTTAGGCTTGGTTACAAGTACTGACTGATGTTGTAGTGGCCAGGCTTAGGCTTGGTTACAAGTACTGACTGATGTTGTAGTAGCCAGGCTTAGGCTTGGTTACAAGTACTGGCTGATGTTGTAGCGGCCAGGCTTAGGCTTGGTTACAAGTACGGACTGATGTTGTAGTAGCCAGGCTTAGGCTTGGTTACAAGTACTGACTGATGTTGTAGCGGCCAGGCTTAGGCTTGGTTACAAGTACTGACTGATGTTGTAGCGGCCAGGCTTAGGCTTGGGTACAAGTACTGACTGATGTTGTAGTGGCCAGGCTTAGGCTTGGTTACAAGTACTGGCTAATGTTGTAGTGGCCAGGCTTAGGCTTGGTTACAAGTACTGGCTGAAGTTGTAGTGGCCAGGCTTAGGCTTGGGTACAAGTACTGACTGATGTTGTAGTGGCCAGGCTTAGGCTTGGTTACAAGTACTGACTGATGTTGTAGCGACCAGGCTTAGGCTTGGTTACAAGTACGGACTGATGTTGTAGCGGCCAGGCTTAGGCTTGGTTACAAGTACTGACTGATGTTGTAGCGGCCAAGCTTAGGCTTGGTTACAAGTACTGACTGATGTTGTAGTGGCCAGGCTTAGGCTTGGTTACAAGTACGGACTGATGTTGTAGTGGCCAGGCTTAGGCTTGGTTACAAGTACTGACTGATGTTGTAGTAGCCAGGCTTAGGCTTGGTTGCAAGTACTGACTGATGTTGTAGTGGCCAGGCTTAGGCTTGGTTACAAGTACTGACTGATGTTGTAGTAGCCAGGCTTAGGCTTGGTTACAAGTACTGACTGATGTTGCAGTAGCCAGGCTTAGGCTTGGTTACAAGTACTGGCTAATGTTGTAGTGGCCAGGCTTAGGCTTGGTTACAAGTACTGGCTGAAGTTGTAGTGGCCAGGCTTAGGCTTGGTTACAAGTACTGACTGATGTTGTAGTGGCCAGGCTTAGGCTTGGTTACAAGTACTGACTGATGTTGTAGCGACCAGGCTTAGGCTTGGTTACAAGTACGGACTGATGTTGTAGCGACCAGGCTTAGGCTTGGTTACAAGTACTGACTGATGTTGTAGCGGCCAAGCTTAGGCTTGGTTACAAGTACTGACTGATGTTGTAGTGGCCTGGCTTAGGCTTGGTTACAAGTACGGACTGATGTTGTAGCGGCCAGGCTTAGGCATTGTTACAAGTACTGACTGATGTTGTAGTGGCCAGGCTTAGGCTTGGTTACAAGTACTGACTGATGTTGTAGTGGCCAGGCTTAGGCTTGGTTACAAGTACGGACTGATGTTGTATTAGCCAGGCTTAGGCTTGGTTACAAGTACTGACTGATGTTGTAGCGGCCAGGCTTAGGCTTGGTTACAAGTACGGACTGATGTTGTAGTAGCCAGGCTTAGGCTTCTGGAGTTTATCTGGAGAGAGTTCCGGGGGTCAACGCCCCCGCGGCCCGGTCTGTGACCAGGCCTCCTTAGGTCAGTGTCCCAGGATGCGACCCACACCAGTCGACTAACACCCAGGTACCCATTTTACTGATGGGGAACATAGACAACAGGTTGAAAGAAACACGCCCAATGTTTCTACTCTGGCTGGGAATCGAACCCAGGCCCTCACCGTGTGAAGCGAGAGCGTTAACCACCAAGCCACCAGAGCCACCAGGCTTGGTTACAAGTACTGCCTGATGTTGTAGCGGCCAGGCTTAGGCTTGGTTACAATTACGGACTGATGTAGTAGCCAGGCTTAGGCTTGGTTACAAGTACTGACTGATGTTGTAGCGGCCAGGCTTAGGCTTGGTTACAAGTACGGACTGATGTTGTAGCGGCCAGGCTTAGGCTTGGTTACAAGTACTGACTGATGTTGTAGCGGCCAGGCTTAGGCTTGGTTACAAGTACTGACTGATGTTGTAGTGGCCAGGCTTAGGCTTGGTTACAAGTACGAACTGATGTTGTAGTAGCCAGGCTTAGGCTTGGTTACAAGTACTGACTGATGTTGTAGCAGCCAGGCTTAGGCTTGGTTACAAGTACTGACTGATGTTGTAGCGGCCAGGCTTAGGCTTGGGTACAAGTACTGACTGATGTTGTAGTGGCCAGGCTTAGACTTGGTTACAAGTACTGACTGATGTTGTAGTAGCCAGGCTTAGGCTTGGTTACAAGTACTGGCTGATGTTGTAGCGGCCAGGCTTAGGCTTGGTTACAAGTACGGACTGATGTTGTAGTAGCCAGGCTTAGGCTTGGTTACAAGTACTGACTGATGTTGTAGCGGCCAGGCTTAGGCTTGGTTACAAGTACTGACTGATGTTGTAGCGGCCAGGCTTAGGCTTGGGTACAAGTACTGACTGATGTTGTAGTGGCCAGGCTTAGACTTGGTTACAAGTACTGACTGATGTTGTAGTAGCCAGGCTTAGGCTTGGTTACAAGTACTGGCTGATGTTGTAGCGGCCAGGCTTAGGCTTGGTTACAAGTACTGACTGATGTTGTAGTAGCCAGGCTTAGGCTTGGTTACAAGTACTGACTGATGTTGTAGTAGCCAGGCTTAGGCTTGGTTACAAGTACTGGCTAATGTTGTAGCGGCCAGGTTTAGGCTTGGTTACAAGTACTGACTGATGTTGTAGTGGCCAGGCTTAGGCTTGGTTACAAGTACTGACTGATGTTGTAGTAGCCAGACTTAGGCTTGGTTACAAGTACTGACTGATGTTGTAGCGGCCAGGCTCAGGCTTGATTACAAGTACTGACTGATGTTGTAGTAGCCAGGCTTAGGCTTGGTTACAAGTACTGACTGATGTTGCAGTAGCCAGGCTTAGGCTTGGTTACAAGTACTGGCTAATGTTGTAGTGGCCAGGCTTAGGCTTGGTTACAAGTACTGGCTGAAGTTGTAGTGGCCAGGCTTAGGCTTGGGTACAAGTACTGACTGATGTTGTAGTAGCCAGGCTTAGGCTTGGTTACAAGTACTCGCTGATGTTGTAGTGGCCAGGCTTAGGCTTGGGAACAAATACTGACTGATGTTGTAGTGGCCAGGCTTAGGCTTGGTTACAAGTACTGACTGATGTTGTAGTGGCCAGGCTTAGGCTTGGTTACAAGTACTGACTGATGTTGTAGTGGCCAGGCTTAGGCTTGGTTACAAGTACTGACTGATGTTGTAGTAGCCAGGCTTAGGCTTGGTTACAAGTACTGACTGATGTTGTAGTGGCCAGGCTTAGGCTTGGTTACAAGTACTGACTGATGTTTTAGTAGCCAGGCTTAGGCTTGGTTACAAGTACTGGCTGATGTTGTAGCAGCCAGGCTTAGGCTTGGTTACAAGTACTGACTGATGTTGTAGTAGCCAGGCTTAGGCTTGGTTACAAGTACTGGCTGATGTTGTAGTAGCCAGACTTAGACTTGGTTATAAGTACTGCCTGATGTTGTAGGTTATAAGTACTGGCTGATGTTGTAGGTTATAAGTACTGGCTGATGTTGTCAAATTACCGCCCAATAAACCTGACCTCAGTTGTAGGCAAATTACTAGAGTTAATTATAGCTGAGATTATAAGAAGCCATCTCGATAGGCATAGCTTGATTAATGATACTCAGCATGGATTCACGAAAGGCCGTTCTTGTCTAACTAATTTATTAACTTACTTCAGTAAAGCTTTTGAGGCTGTTGATCACGATAAAGAATTTGATATTATTTACTTAGATTTTAGAAAGGCTTTTGATAGAGTTCCACACCAAAGACTGTTAAAGAAAGTGGCAGCTCATGACACTGGAGGAAAATTGCTCTCGTGGATCGAGTCATGGCTCACAGACAGGAAGCAGAGAGTGTCCATAAATGGGGTTAAATCCGAGTGGGGATCTGTAACAAGTGGCGTACCACAGGGATCAGTCTTAGGGCCGTTTTTGTTTATAATATATATCAATGACCTTGATGAGGGTATTACTAGTGATATGAGCAAATTCGCCGATGACACAAAGATAGGTAGGATAATTGATTCAAACGTAGATGTTAGGGAACTTCAGGAGGATTTAGACAAACTCTATTCATCGTCAGAAAAGTGGCAGATGCAGTTCAATGTAGATAAATGCAAGGTTCTGAAGCTCGGGGTGTCCATAACCCTAGCACTTATAAGTTAAATAATGTAGAACTTAGCCATACAGATTGCGAAAAGGACTTGGGGGTTATGGTGAGCAGCAACCTTAAACCAAGACAGCAATGCCTAAGCGTACGTAATAAGGCAAATAGATTATTGGGATTTATATCAAGAAGTGTAAGCAACAGAAGTCCAGAGGTTATACTGCAGCTTTATACATCATTAGTAAGGCCTCACCTAGATTACGCAGCTCAGTTCTGGTCTCCATATTACAGAATGGATATAAATTCGTTAGAAAACATTCAGCGTAGAATGACTAAATTAACACATAGCATTAGAAATCTTCCTTATGAAGAAAGATTGAAGAGTCTTAAATTACATTCACTTGTTAGACGAAGAATGAAGGGAGACATGATCGAAGTGTATAAGTGGAAGATGGGTATTAATAAAGGGGATATTAATAAGGTCTTGAGGATGTCTCTCCAAGAGAGAACCCGCAGTAATGGATTTAAATTAGACAAATTTAGATTTAGAAAGGACATAGGAAAGTATTGGTTTGGAAATAGGGTAGTTGATGAGTGGAACAGTCTGCCTAGTTGGGTTATTGAGGCTAGGACTTTGGGTAGTTTCAAATTTAGGTTAGATAAATATATGAGTGAGAGGGGTTGAATTTGATTGGGACTTGCAAATGAGTGGATAGAGTTATCAGAGATTATTTCTTGGGTAGCTAAGTTCTACATTATTTAACTTATAAGTGCTAGGGTTATGGACACTCCCGAGCTTCAGAACCTTGCATTTATCTACATTGAACTGCATCTGCCACTTTTCTAACCAAGAATAGAGTTTGTCTAAATCCTCCTGAAGTTCCCTAACATCTACGTTTGAATCAATTATCCTACCTATCTGTGTCATCGGCGAATTTGCTCATATCACTAGTAATACCCTCATCAACGCCATTGATATATATTATAAACAACAACGGGCCTAAGACTGATCCCTGTGGTACGCCACTTGTTACAGATCCCCACTCGGATTTAACCCCATTTAAGCATACCATACCCCCGGCCGGGATTGAACCCGCGGTCATAGTCTCAAAACTCCAGCCCGTCGCGTTAGCCACTAGACCAGCTAGCCACAATAAGATTCATCCAACTAGGTATATATCTTATTGTGGCTAGCTGGTCTAGTGGCTAACGCGACGGGTTGGAGTTTTGAGACTCTATGACCGCGGGTTCAATCCCGGCCGGGGGTATGGTTTGTTTGCAATCGTGTCATTACGATTTCTTGACCCATTTAAGCATACTCTCTGCTTCCTATTAGTGAGCCATGACTCGATCCATAACAGCACTTATCCCCCAATGCCATGAGCTGCCACTTTTTTTAACAGTCTCTGATGCGGTACTCTATCAAAAGCCTTACTAAAATCTAAATAAACAATATCGAATTCTTTATCATGATCAACGGCTTCAAAAGCTTTACTGAAGAAGGTTAATAAATTAGTTAGGAAGGAACGGCCTCTCGTGAATCCATGCTGAGTATCATTAATCAAACTATGCTTATAGAGATGGCTTCTTATATTATCAGCTATAATTGACTGTAGTAATTTGCCTACAATTGAGGTCAGGCTTATTGGGCGGTAATTTGACGGTAGCGACTTGTCCCCTGCTTTAAAAATAGGAATTACATTAGCCATCTTCCACATATCAGAACTACACCTGTTTAAAGAGAAATATTAAAAATATTAGTCAATGGTTCACAAAGTTCCATTTTACACTCTTTAAGAATCCTGGAAAAAAGGTGTATATATTTTGTCAGCGTGCCTCGTTGTGCTCCCGGTTTTCTCGTGTTTTCACGGTCGCTCTTACGTGCTAGAACTTTAATTTGTGTCATCAATCCTATACGATACATCCCTCTAGCGCCTGGAACCAATCTTGGGCGGAAAACATTATATACTGAGTCAAAAAAGGAGAATTAGTGTGCACTGCGTAGCAGAGTTTACTGCCAGAGGGGAATCATAGGCCGTGTCTCGTGTGGAAAAAAATAATAATAATTGAACTTTTCATGTCAGAGGAAAGAAAGTCTCCCTGATAACATTGAGTATACATAGTGTATAGTGTATACTACAGTGGCTCCCTAGTATATTGATGATAAAGGCTAAAGTGTCATTTGAAAACAGGTGAATTTGTAAATGAAGTGATAAGCCTATAGAGGAAGGTGCCAGAAGTCGCCAGAAACTTACCACAGGTCAGCTGTTTTTAATAATCTTACTAGCCTGCTAGTGTACTCGCATATAATCTAGTGATACCAGTGAATAGCAGAATACAGTGTTGTAGTAGCAACTAACCAGTATTATAATGGTACTTAGTGGAGTGGAGTGACTTTCATTAGTTTCTTTTCTTGAAATACGAGACGTTACTGTGAATTTCATATAACCTGTAGTTACCAGCGGTCGCAATATACACAACGAGAAGCAATTATTACTACAGAAAAAGCGTCCTTCCTCCAAAATTTGCACCAGTCAACTATAGTGATAATATAGCATTTATTGTGGTGGAGACGGAAAAAAAAAAAAAATAGAAAAGCCAGATACAGCGATTGATAAACAAGGAGGTGACCGTTCGTCACTGTAGGAGCTGCCAGATATCACCGGCTCTTCAACATGCAAGTTATACTTTTGTATCAGTCAAATCACATATTACTCGGGTAGATAATTTCCAGTAGATCCTTCATGTGTTAGCTCAAATCACCGACCAGTATGTTTTAAATAAGTGACCCACTGATCAGAGCAGATCGACTGGTCCGGACCCTTGACTGGTCCGAACCCTTGACTGGTCCGAACCCGGGACTGGTTTCAAACAGTTTCGTTGGACAATAAAGCAGACTGTAAACGGATGGGGTTGTAGGCGCCCTTATAAACACAAACATTAAAAATCAGGAACGTGACGGTAAGCTGTCCAATATACAAAAAGAGTTAGAAACAGAAATACAAATAGCTAGAGCTTCATTTAAGGTTATTAATATAATATTCAAGAGGTTGCTAGTAGAATTGCAGTAAATCAACCATTCAAATCATTATGAAGCTGTGTGTAGTCTGTGGTCAGTCAAACAAACGGGCTTCCACATGGATAAATTGTCATTTTTGTGGAAATTGGTGTCACGCCCCTTGTGCAGATATCCCAGAACTAGCTACAAGCAGTATTAAAACAGAGAAGTGTTTCTGGGTATGCCCAAATGAGGAAAATCTGTGGACTAAAATCACAAGGGTATTAAAAGAGGACAACATCAAAGCTGCTTTCATAGAAAACCTGGAAGCTTTCTACAACAGATGGGAACATAAAAAGTCTGGGCTGAATGGTACTGCCCTTGATACTGGCCATGTAGTCACAAACTGTAAGGCTGGAGGTGATGTCCTGGGAGACAGTAATAGTAAAGCTGGAGGTGCTGTCCTGGGAGACAGTAATGGTGAAGCTGGAGGTGCTGTCCTGGGAGACAGAAATGGTGAAGCTGGAGATACTGTCCTGGGAGACAGTAATGGTGAAGCTGGAGATTTTGTCCAGGTAGTCGGGAATTATACGCAGGAAGGAATACATATAAATGACCTCATAGGGGACAGGAGCCATAGTAGGGAAACAAGTGTAGTCAAAGATAAGATAAAACCAATATTGCAAACTAGAAATACCGCAGGAAATAGCAAACAAGAGGACTCCAATAGCAATAGTGAGGATAAATTACCAAAAACAACTGGTGGGAGCTCCATTGTTGGTGCTAGGGAGGATAGAAGTAAGACAGGGAAACATGCACCAACAGGGAATACAGTCACAGAAACCCAAGGCAAACGGAAACCAAGCCTGTGCACATACTATGCACTTGGTATCTGCTGGCATGGGAAATCTGGAAAAACAGATGGGACGTGCAACTATGACCACCCTAGAAAATGCCATGCCCATATGACAACAGGAAAATGCAAACTCCCTTCCTGTAAGCTTTTTCACCCTGAAATGTGTACCTCTTCAGTACAGGAAAGACTGTACTATAACTTAAGTTGCCAGGCATACCATCTAAAGGGGACAAAAAGATACAAAACATCCAGGCCATGGGAAAACCTGGGTAGCCACAGCCACTCAAGAGGGAGAGGTTTTTTAGTGCCAGGAAGGAAAAAAAACTGGCAGGAAATGGCAGAAATCGTACACCAAATCCAGTCATTCCTGGAGTGGAACCACAGTCGATGGCCTCCACTCCAAACCAACAGATACAGATACTAATGCCGGAAAAAAAATCCCCCCCCAGTACCAACAATACCACAAGTCCGATAACATTCTTCTTTGCAAATATACAGGGTCTAAAGCCAGCAACAAACAACAAAATACCTTTCATCCGTGGACTGCTTGCAGAGGCAAAGGCAATGTTCGCGGCTTTCACTGAGACCCACATAAAGGATCACTTGGACAATGAAATATGGATCCCAGGTTACAACCTATACAGATGTGACAGAGTGAACAGGCAAAAGGGGGGGGTTGGCCTGTACATTGCAGAGTCACTTGTTTGCACAGAACTGCTTAATGCCTCAAATGACGTAGTGGAAGTTTTAGCAGTAAAGGTCGAGAACCAAAACCTAGTCATTGTGGTAGTCTACAAGCCTCCGGATGCAACATCCCAGCAATTCCAGGAACAGCTGTTAAAAATTGACCACTGTCTGGAAAATCTTCCAGCTCCTGCACCCAACATCTTGCTCCTGGGGGATTTCAACTTAAGGCACCTAAAATGGAGGAATATAGCAAATAATATTGTTGCAGTAATAACACCAGGAGGCAGCTCTGATGAAAACTCACACTCACACGAGCTTTTAAATCTCTGCACAAAATTCAATTTAAACCAGCAAATAATAGAGCCTACTAGACTGGAGAATACACTAGACCTCATATTCACTAACAATGATGATCTGATAAGAAATGTCACCATATCAAAAACAATATACTCAGATCACAACATAATTGAGGTTCAGACATGTATGCGAGGAGCCCCAGACCGACAAAATGAGACTAGTCACGAGGGAGCATTCACCAAATTCAACTTCAATAACAAAAGCATAAAGTGGGACCAAGTAAACCAAGTCCTAACCGATATAAGCTGGGAAGATATACTAAGCAACACAGACCCAAACTTATGCCTAGAACAGATTAACTCGGTGGCACTCGATGTATGCACAAGGCTTATTCCTCTAAGAAAAAGGAGGAGTAGATGTAAAATAGAAAGAGACAGGCGCTCCCTTTACAGGCGACGGAAAAGAATAACAGAGAGGCTAAAAGAGGTCAATATATCTGAAATGCGCAGGGAGACACTGGTCAGAGAAATAGCAAGCATCGAACTTAAGCTAAAAGAATCCTTTAGGAGTCAGGAATCGCGGGAAGAACTAAAAGCTATAAATGAAATCGAAAAAAAAACAAAGTATTTCTTCTCCTATGCCAAATCAAAATCGAGAACAACGCCCAGTATTGGGCCCCTACTTAAACAAGATGGGTCCTACACAGATGACAGCAAGGAAATGAGTGAGCTACTCAAGTCCCAATATGACTCAGTTTTTAGCAAGCCGCTAACCAGACTGAGAGTCGAAGATCAAAATGAATTTTTTATGAGAGAGCCACAAAATTTGATTAACACAAGCCTATCCGATGTTATCCTGACGCCAAATGACTTCGAACAGGCGATAAATGACATGCCCATGCACTCTGCCCCAGGGCCAGACTCATGGAACTCTGTGTTCATCAAGAACTGCAAGAAGCCCCTATCACGAGCCTTTTCCATCCTATGGAGAGGGAGCATGGACACGGGGGTCGTCCCTCAGTTACTAAAAACAACAGACATAGCCCCACTCCACAAAGGGGGCAGTAAAGCAACAGCAAAGAACTACAGACCAATAGCACTAACATCCCATATCATAAAAATCTTTGAAAGGGTCCTAAGAAGCAAGATCACCACCCATCTAGAAACCCATCAGTTACACAACCCAGGGCAACATGGGTTTAGAACAGGTCGCTCCTGTCTGTCTCAACTACTGGATCACTACGACAAGGTCCTAAATGCACTAGAAGACAAAAAGAATGCAGATGTAATATATACAGACTTTGCAAAAGCCTTCGACAAGTGTGACCATGGCGTAATAGCGCACAAAATGCGCGCTAAAGGAATAACAGGAAAAGTCGGTCGATGGATCTATAATTTCCTCACTAACAGGACACAGAGAGTAGTCGTCAACAGAGTAAAGTCCGAGGCAGCTACGGTGAAAAGCTCTGTTCCACAAGGCACAGTACTAGCTCCCATCTTGTTCCTCATCCTCATATCCGACATAGACAAGGTTGTCAGCCACAGCACCGTGTCTTCCTTTGCAGATGACACCCGAATCTGCGTGACAGTGTCTTCCATTGCAGACACTGCAAGGCTCCAGGCGGACATCAACCAAATCTTTCAGTGGGCTGCAGAAAACAATATGAAGTTCAACGATGAGAAATTTCAATTACTCAGATATGGTAAACATGAGGAAATTAAATCTTCATCAGAGTACAAAACAAATTCTGGCCACAAAATAGAGCGAAACACCAACGTCAAAGACCTGGGAGTGATTATGTCGGAGGATCTCACCTTCAAGGACCATAACATTGTATCAATCGCATCTGCTAGAAAAATGACAGGATGGATAATGAGAACCTTCAAAACTAGGGAGGCCAAGCCCATGATGACACTCTTCAGGTCACTTGTTCTATCTAGGCTGGAATATTGCTGCACTCTAACAGCACCTTTCAAGGCAGGTGAAATTGCCGACCTAGAAAATGTACAGAGAACTTTCACGGCGCGCATAACGGAGATAAAACACCTCAATTACTGGGAGCGCTTGAGGTTTCTAAACCTGTATTCCCTGGAACGCAGGAGGGAGAGATACATGATTATATACACCTGGAAAATCCTAGAGGGACTAGTACCGAACTTGCACACGAAAATCACTCACTACGAAAGCAAAAGACTTGGCAGACGATGCACCATCCCCCCAATGAAAAGCAGGGGTGTCACTAGCACGTTAAGAGACCATACAATAAGTGTCAGGGGCCCGAGACTGTTCAACTGCCTCCCAGCACACATAAGGGGGATTACCAACAGACCCCTGGCAGTCTTCAAGCTGGCACTGGACAGGCACCTAAAGTCAGTTCCTGATCAGCCGGGCTGTGGCTCGTACGTTGGTTTGCGTGCAGCCAGCAGCAACAGCCTGGTTGATCAGGCGCTGATCCACCAGGAGGCCTGGTCACAGACCGGGCCGCGGGGGCGTTGACCCCCGAAACTCTCTCCAGGTAAACTCCAGGGTCCGGGGATTTATTTTGCTTTAACCGGTCTATCTGTTTGATAACCAATTCGCTGGTGACTGTGATATTGCATAATTTGTCATCTTCAGGCCCACTATAAAAATTAATTACCGGGATATTGTTAGTGTCTTCCTGAGTGAAAAACCGAGAGAAAATAATTATTAAGAATCGAGCACATTTCATTCTCCTTGTCAGTGAGATGCCCCGAGTTATTTTTAAGGGAACCTATCTTATCTCTAACTTTTGTTCTATAAACCTGGAAAAAACTTTTTGGGTTAGATTTCGAATCCCTAGCAACTTTAATTTCATAGTCCCGTTTAGTTTTTCTTATCCCCTTTTTAATGTCCCTCTTAATATCAATATACCTATTCATAAGATGACCCTCACCTCTTTTGATGCGCCTATAAACTCCTTTGTAAATATAGCATATCTGAGAAATGCCTTCATAAACCTTACCAAAAAGTCGTTCAGGACTCCATACACATATGCCAAACCTATCATGGAGTACGCAGCACCAGCATAGAGCCCTCACCTTGTGGAGACGGTGCAGAAGTTTCAAACAAGACTAGTCCGAGTTTAAGTTATGAGTAGAAATTAATAAACTGAATCTGACGACTTTATAAGAGAGAGAAAAACGAGGGGAGATATGGTCGTGACATACAAAATATTCATGGGATTTGACAGCGATGAGAACAGACGTAGATAGACAACGGGGATTTTATGAACAAGCTTTTCAGTATCAGGTTGGTAAATAAATGGAATGAATTACATGAGGATGTGGTAGAGACAAACTCATAAGAACATAAGAACATAAGAACGAAGGAACACTGCAGAAGGCCTACTGGCCCATGCGAGGCAGGTCCAAGTCTCCTACCGGCTTAAGCCAATGCACCCAACCTAGTCAGGTCAGGTCACATTGACTTAAGGGAGGAACACGGCAACCGACCTGGTAGCACAAGCTATCAGGTCTAACTCACACCCACCCACATCCACTCATGTATTTATCCAACCTATTTTTAAAGCTACACAACGTTCTGGCCTCTATAACGGTACTTGGGAGTTTGTTCCACTCATCCACAACTCTATTACCAAACCAGTACTTTCCTATATCCTTCCTGAATCTGAATTTTTCCAACTTAAAACCATTGCTGCGAGTCCTGTCTAGGCTAGATATTTTCAGCACACTATTTACATCCCCTTTATTTATTCCTGTCTTCCATTTATACACCTCAATCATATCCCCCCTAATTCTACGTCTTTCTAGAGAGTGCAGATTCAGGGCCCTTAGTCTATCCTCATAGGGAAGGTTTCTGATACATGGGATCAACTTTGTCATCCTCCTTTGTACATTTTCCAGAGAATTTATATCCATTCTGTAATAAGGTGACCAAAACTGTGCAGCATAATCTAAATGAGGCCTAACCAAGGATGTATAGAGTTGAAGAACAACCTGAGGACTCCTATTATTTATGCTTCTTGATATGAAGCCAAGGATTCTATTAGCTTTATTGCGAACACTTATGCACTGTTGTCTTGGTTTCAGATTACTGCTAACCAGAACTCCTAAATCTTGACTTAAGAAATCGTAATGACACGATTGCAAATAAACCATACCCCCGGCCGGGATTGAACCCGCGGTCATAGAGTCTCAAAACTCCAGCCCGTCGCGCTAACCACTAGACCAGCTAGCCACAATAAGATTCATCCAACTAGGTATATTTCTACACCATAGGAAAGTTAGCACAGGCACCTCTGTGACCACAAATGCAAGTTTTTACAGACGAATCTCCAGCTAGCGTGGCCGTGACGAACTCTAGCTCAAGTCCCTTCACTGCCGTCAACATGACTTAAGAAATCGTAGAAATATACCTAGTTGGATGAATCTTATTGTGGCTAGCTGGTCTAGTGGTTAGCGCGACGGGCTGGAGTTTTGAGACTCTATGACCGCGGGTTCAATCCCGGCCGGGGGTATGGCTCCTAAATCTTTTTCGCAATCCGTAATATTAAGATCTACATTATTTAGTTTATATGTGGCATGGTTATTGTCCTGTCCAACATTTAGAACTTTGCATTTGTCTATATTAAACTGCATCTGCCACTTCTCCGACCACTGCATCAGTCTATTCAAATCTTCCTGGAGTGCTCGAATGTCCTCGTCAGAATGAATTCGACGGCCTATTTTGGTGTCATCGGCAAACTTGCCGATGTCGCTCTTTATGCCCTCATCTATGTCGTTTATGTAGATTGTGAACAGCAGGGGGCCCAACACTGACCCCTGTGGAACACCGCTCGTGACACTTCCCCACTCTGATTTCTCCCCATTTATGCAAACTCTCTGCTGCCTATTTGTCAACCATGCCTCTATCCAGGAAAAAATTTCTCCTCCTATTCCATGTGCTTTAATTTTCCTCAATAGTCTCTGATGTGGGATCCTGTCAAAAACCTTACTGAAGTCCATATACACAATATCATATTCATTACCATGATCTACCTCCTCAAATACCTTAGTGAAAAAAGTTAATAAATTCGTAAGGCAGGAACGCCCCTTTGTAAAACCATGCTGAGATTCGTTGATTAATTTATGCTTTTCAAGGTGGCTACGAACTGCCTCGGCAATTATTGATTCCATAAATTTTCCCACTATGGAGGTTAGGCTTATTGGTCTATAGTTCGAAGCTAAGGACCTGTCACCTGTTTTGAAAATAGGTATCACATTTGCCATTTTCCACTTATCTGGCACCATGCCAGTTTGTAGTGATATGTTGAAAAGATTAGCCAAAGGTGTGCTAAGCTCCTCTTTACATTCCTTTAGAACCCTTGCATACAGTTCATCAGGGCCTGGGGATTTGTTAGGTTTTAATTTATCTATTTGCCTAAGGACCATGTCACTTGTGACCCTAATAGTACACAGTTTATTATCGTCCTGTTCTACATAATTTATCATTACTGGAATATCGCTGGTATCCTCCTGTGTAAAAACTGAGAGGAAGTATGTGTTAAAAATTCTACACATTTCCTTATCACTGTCAGTGAGCTGACCCGAGGAACTTTTGAGTGGGCCTATCTTGTCCCTGATCTTACTTCTGTATACCTGAAAGAATCCTTTTGGGTTAGTCTTCGATTCTCTTGCAACTTTAACCTCATAATCTCTTTTTGCTTTTCTAATTCCCTTTTTTATTTCTCTCTTTAACTGAATATATCGATTTCTCAATTGCCCCTCTCCTCTTTTGATTTGCCTATATATGCCTCTCTTTTGACCAATCAGATATTTTAATCTATTGTTCATCCATTTAGGATCATTTTTGTTTGATCTGATTTCCCTATTTGGAACATAATTTGACTGAGCAGCTAGAACTATGCCCTGGAAAGCATCATATCGGCAACCATCACCACCTACCTGACCCTTAGTCAGGTCATTCCAGTTCAGCCCACCTAAGTAATTTTTCAGTCCTATGAAATCAGCCAAGCGAAAGTCAGGGACGGAGACTTGATTGCCATTATTAGGGGAATTCCATGATATATTAAAACTGAGTGATTTGTGATCACTTTCCCCAAGCTCATCATTAACCTCAAGATTATTAATTAGTGTTTCCCTACTGGCAAGAACCAAGTCAAGGAGGTTATTTCCCCTAGTTGGCTCTGTCACAAACTGTTTTAAAAAACAATCCTGGATCGTATCAAGAAAGTCACCTGACTCTAAATTTCCTGTCAAATTGCTCCAGTCAATCTGTCTATAGTTGAAATCTCCCATTAGCACAACATTTTCGTATGTAGATGCCTTACGAATTTCGTCCCATAGAAGTTTACTGCACTCCCTATCAAGATTTGGGGCCCTGTAAATCACACCCAAAATTAGTTTTTCTCGGCCCTCGAGAAGCTGTAACCAAACAGATTCAGTGGCTGACGCTTCTAATTTAATATCTTGTCTAACACAACAATTTAAATTGTCTCTGACATACATCGCTACTCCACCACCTTTCCTGTTGACCCTGTCAGTGTGGAATAATTTATAGCCTTGTATGTGACATTCAGAGGGCATCTCTCTATCTTTCAGATTGAGCCAGGTCTCTGTTATAGCAATAATATCTATGTCTCCTGCACTTGCAATTAATCTTAGCTCATCTATCTTATTTCTTACACTCCTGCTATTAGTATAGTAAACCTTAAGGGAGCTAGTCCCTTGCTGCCCTCTGCTGTCCCCCTTTGTTTGCTGACCTGATCTATTGTCTTTATTTATAACTTCATGCTGAATGCCTTTTATACATTTACTGTTTCGAACCCAAGTGTTGCAACCTGCTTGTTTCCCACACACACCCATACCTCTATCTTCCATCAGTTTAAAATCATAGGCATTTCACCAATGGCCTTCTCAATCGAGTCTGCAAGTGCTACCACCCCAGCCCCAGAGAGATGTACCCCATCCCTTGCATACATATCATGTTTGCCATAAAAGTTGTTCCAGTTGTCAATGAATGGGATTGCAAGTTCCTTGCAGTATCTGTCTAGCCAGCAATTTACACCAATTGCCCTAGACAACCATTCATTTCCTACTCCCCTTCTAGGCAAGATGCTACATATGATTGGGATCCCTCCCTTAGACTTAATGAAATCTATAGCTGACCTGTACTTATCTAGCAGCTCTTCTCTCCTACCCTTCCCAATATCATTTCCACCAGCACTGAGACAGATAATGGGCTTGCTCCCATTACCTGACATGATATTATCCAGCCTGTTGACAATGTCCCCAACACCAGCTCCAGGGAAGCACACTCTATCTCTCATCTTCTTATTCCTATTACAAAAAGCACGGTCAATGTATCTTACCTGAGAGTCACCAACCACAAGAATGTGCTTACCTCCATTAGCAGGGGCAGTAGTACCCTTACCTTCACTGGCCACTGAAGTACATTCATCCTGAAGAACAGAGAAGCGATTTCCTACCTTCAGATCTTCACTCTTAACTTTCCTTACTCTGATGCGCTTTCCATTACTGTGAACTACTCGCCACTTGTAGCAGGTGCTGGGCTGCACCTCACTGTTGGTAGCCGTTGCTGCCTCCCCAACTACAGCCTCCTCACAGCGAGAGACAGACTGCACCTCGCTGCTAGAAGCCTCATTCCCCACAACTCCAGCCACCTCACACTCTCTCCCAGACCCATTGAGGTGGACCTTCAGCCTCCTAATCTCCTCCTGGAGAAGCAAGACCTCCTCCTTCAACTCTCCAACCTCAATTTTTAAAACACTGCAGAAGCAAGCCATGCTTTGTAACCGTCCACACTAATCCCCAAGGCAGCTCAGGGTCTGTGACCTCACGTGACGACTGACCACTGAGTACTGACGACTGACCACTGAGTACTCAACTCAATATACAATTTTTAGTATAGGTATGATAGGGGCCACGAGGACAGGAACCATTAATGCCAACGATTGCAGTTTAAGATTCGGGACCAGGAGCTGAAAATCAACCCAGGTAATACGACTGAAGAAGGAAGCAGAGAACCTCACATGGAAGACCAGGAAATCTTGAGAGAAACTGAATGGAAGATTCAAGGAGAGATTCTGGGAGGAAACAGTGAAGTTATCAGAGTCACAGTCAGAGAGTCACAGTCAGAGTCACAGTCAGAGAGTCACAGTCAGAGTCACAGTCAGAGAGTCACAGTCAGAGAGTCACAATCAGAGGTGGTAGAATTACCAATATGTTAGGTAAAAGGACACAAGTGCAGCTAATGTGACATTATATTGTGGCAAAGTTTCGCTCTCCAGGAGCTTTATCAACTCGTTAAGTAGCTTTACAAAGCTCCTGGAGAGCAAAACGTTGCAACAATAAAATATTGCATTGCTTGCACATGTGTCCTTTTACCCAACAGAGTCAAAGAGTGAGAGTGCATTAACAAGTACTGGACACATTACACACAACACGAGTGCTTAACTATTTCCCAACGGGGAAAATTATTTACGAACATTATCTCTCAGTCCATTGCTATGGACTGCCAGATAATGTTTGCACACAATAGAACTGAAGAAACTAATGAGTGAATGTAATACTTGGAAGTAAGATCTATCCGTGAACTCTGAAACAGTGACCAGGAACATTGTATGAACCGATAGTTGAATCTTCAGCGTGTATGGAAGACAGCAAACGTAGTCCTAATATTTAAGAAAGAGAAATCAGGGAACGGATAGGGTTTGAGCCCATGGCAAGTGAGTCCTACAACTCACAGGTCAGTACGTTAACAACTGGGCCAGCTGGCTCTAATAAGATTCATCCAGCTAGGAAGGTTAACATGGGCCACCACTGTGACCATAAATGCAATTTTTTCACAGACGAATCCTGCACCAGCGAGGCGTTAGGAGCAGACAGGACTAAACGGGAGGCACTACAGTAGATCAAGGAACACTAAACAGGAAAGAAACAAAGTTATATTTTTTTTCTGAAGGAGGTATCAGAACACGCAAGTGTCACGAGTGTTCTTCCCCATGGATCAATATTGGGACCTACGCTATTTATGGCGTAAGTTAACGACATTCCGGAAGAAATATTGTGAAATTAATGAGAAAAATGAAGACAGGAGAGGACAAGGAAAGGATCCAAACAAACCTGGACAAGCTGTAGGATTGTCCTGAGAAGTGGTTATTGGATTTCAACCCCAGCATATGCATGGTTATGAAAACTGGGGAAGGGCAGAGAGAAAGTGAGCACAGGATCGGGGGATAGAGGCTGCAATCCCTACTCAATAAGAAGAACCTTAGAGTAAGCATAACCATAAGACAGTAACATCAAACACAGACATAAGCCAGTAACATCAACCACAAACATAAGCCAGTAACATCAACCACAAACATAAGAAAGTAACATCAACCACAGACATAAGCCAGTAACCAAAGCACAGGCATAAATTAGCTAGTCACAGTGACCAACGAACAAGGATATATACACAGAGACATGTATAGCTCTAAGCGTATATACACTGGTAGTTTACTTTAATCACCATTTTAGGCAGTAAAGTATTCTCCTCTGGTAGTGAACAGGTGACATGTAGCCTTAAAGACCCTCGTGTAGTCAATATACTTTTAACCTCATTAACCAACCAACCAGCTACCACGGCCAAATATACTTACAGATTATGTCTGGAAGAACATTAGAAAAAAATCTCTGATATAATGATTTTTCTTAACCACTGTTTTGGCCGTCGTCGTAATAACTATTAAAGGATTTACACGTTCTTAATATATTTATATTGGTCGATCACTTCTGCTTAACACGCAGAGTTATTTATGTTAAAATTGAACATAAATTATCACATTATGTGGAGGCGAGAACGTTTATATATATATATATATATATATATATATATATATATATATATATATATATATATATATATATATATATATATATATATATATATATATATATATATATATATATATATATATATATATATATATATATATATATATATATATATATATATATATATATATATATATATATATATAAATGGTTCAGATATGTTGATGATATTTTGTGTCTTATGCCCAAGAATGTAGATATACACAATTTCCTTGGTAAATTAAATAGCTTAGCCCATTCTATAAACTTTACTGTTGAGTTTGAAGAAAATAACTCATTGCCTTTTCTAGATGTTTTAATTATTAAGGGCAATAATGAATTCAAATTTAAAATTTACAGAAAACCTACAAATAACTGTTCCTATGTCCACTATTATTCCTCGCATCAAGATAGAGTCAAACTGTCTGTTTTCTCATCAATGTTTTTGAGAGCTTTACGAATTTGTAGTCCTGAGTTCATAGATGAGGAAATATCCAAAATTTATGAAATAGGTAATGATTTAAAATACCCAAGAAATGTAATTGATAAATCTTTTAAAGTTGCTAGAAATACTTTTTACAATCCAAAAAGGGACAACCAGCCTTATTCAACTAAAAATATGTTGGTTCTCCCTTACCATGAAAATTTGGTTGATATGCCTTCTCTTCTTAAGACTTTTAATATTAAAGTTGTATTCAAAAATCTTGATACAGTAAAAAAAACTTTTGATAAAGAATGCCCCCCAAAATGCTGATGGATGTGTCTATAAGATTCCTTGTAAAATTTGCGATAAAGTTTATTACGGTCAAACTGGTAAAAATCTCGAACTAAGATTAAAGCAACATAAATATAGCATTAGAACTGGACAAGATTCCAATGCTCTATTTATTCATGTAAGAGATTTTTAACCATCCAATTGATTTTCAAAAAGTTGAGAAAGTAGTATCAAGCAAGTCCATGGTCGACAGGAATATAATTGAATCTTGTTTCATAAAAAGCAGTTTTGACAATAATATGAATATTTCCTTTGGTTTATATAAATTAGATCCATTTATAATTAATATAATTTGGGAAGAATTTAATAATACACTGGACAAATAATAATTTTTAAATTTTCTTGGGTAGAATAGCTTGTGGGCGAGTTGTGCAAAGGACCTATCCAAGTTGGGTCGGCGCGCGTCAGGTGTTTAACCGTTGTGGGATCTGATAGTGAGGTGCTGGCCAAACCCCTTATTTAGCTTCCTTGGATGCTTTACTTTCATAGTTCCTTGATAATGTGAGTAGTCACGAAAGCGCTTGGAATTTCTCTATTCTTTCAGAGTGGTTGTTTTGCATAGATATATATATATATATATATATATATATATATATAGATATATATATATATATATATATATATATATATATATATACAACATGTACCGTATATGCCACCTTTATATTAACAATGTATCTCTTAAATCTTCTGTGCCATATTATGTAATAATATATATATATATATATATATATATATATATATATATATATATATATATATATATATATATATATATATATATATATATATATATATACTTCACTTTCCTTGGCTATCATCCCACGTTTACATATTCTGCACGAACTAGACTTTGTCTTGTTACAAGCTTGTGACGAGTCTTTGTCTTGTTACAAGCTTGTGATGAGTCTTTGTCTTGTTACAAGCTTGTGACAAACATTATTCTCTCCTAAACTCATTTCTGCTGTTAAATTTTTAACTTTTCTTCCTCACATTTCTCATTAAGAAAATCTTAATAACGCCTTTGATGCTCTAGACACCAAGCTTGAATTTCGTCAAGTGACTACACTTGTTAGTGATCTGGTTTATACGTCTCCTGCCACCTGACTACACTTGTTAGTGATCTGGTTCATACGTCTCCTGCCACCTGACTACACTTGTTAGTGATCTGGTTCATACGTCTCCTGCCACCTGACTACACTTCTTAGTAATCTGGTTCATAGGTATCCTGCCGCCTGACTACACTTCTTAGTAATCTGGCTCATACGTCTCCTGCCACCTGACTACACTTCTTAGTAATCTGGTTCATAGGTATCCTGCCGCCTGACTACACTTCTTAGTAATCTGGCTCATACGTCTCCTGCCACCTGACTACACTTCTTAGTAATCTGGTTCATAGGTATCCTGCCGCCTGACTACACTTCTTAGTAATCTGGCTCATACGTCTCCTGCCACCTGACTACACTTCTTAGTAATCTGGTTCATACGTCTCCTGCCACCTGACTGCACTTCTTAGTAATCTGGCTCATACGTCTCCTACAACTGATGCTTTCACTGTCTCCTCCATTTCCCCTCCTTATTCCCTCTCAAATGAATTGGTGAGACTGGCCCTCCCTTTCTGACAGAAAAGAAAGCAAGAGATATAATCACCTTGGTGACTTCTACAACGCTCATATCTGTCACGTTATAGATCACATTATGCACTATAAAGCTCCTCTCTGATAGGGAATAGAGGAAAGACCATAGCGACACCGTAGGTTTGAGAATAAAACTTACCTTGAAAAGAAAAGGCATTAGATGCCACACAAAGGTGAATAAGATCAAGAAAGACATCAGAGTGTGGACTCTAACCCCTTTTCCTTTCAAGGTTAATATTGAACATCAAAATGGTATACAATACTGAAACCAAGACAACAGTGCATAAGTGTTCGCAATAAAGCTAATAGAATCCTTGGCTTCATATCAAGAAGCATAAATAATAGGAGTCCTCAGGTTGTTCTTCAACTCTATACATCCTTGGTTAGGCCTCATTTAGATTATGCTGCACAGTTTTGGTCACCGTATTACAGAATGGATATAAATTCTCTGGAAAATGTACAAAGGAGGATGACAAAGATGATCCCATGTATCAGAAACCTTCCCTATGAGGATAGACTGAGGGCCCTGAATCTGCACTCTCTAGAAAGACGTAGAATTAGGGGGGATATGATTGAGGTGTATAAATGGAAGACAGGAATAAATAAAGGGGATGTAAATAGTGTGCTGAAAATATCTAGCCTAGACAGGACTCGCAGCAATGGTTGATAAATACATGAGTGGATGTGGGTGGGTGTGAGTTAGACCTGATAGCTTGTGCTAACAGGTTGGTTGCCGTGTTCCTCCCTTAAGTCAATGTGACCTGACCTGACTAGGTTGGGTGCATTGGCTTAAGCCGGTAGGAGACTTGGACCTGCCTCGCATGGGCCAGTAGGCCTTCTGCAGTGTTCCTTCGTTCTTATGTTCTTATGTTCTTAATACCAAGGTTAATATTATTTCCCTCTCTTATATAACGATTTATTAACCACTGTGCTTATAGTACACCTAATAATTTTTGCGATTTATATTTTTTCAATACTGTTATATTAGTCGATCATTTCTGCTTAACACGCAGAGTTATTTACCCAAACCTTAAACATTGAACCACAAAATTATGGAGTGAGAATGCATGTGGAATTATATAAAAAGACATAAGCAGCAGGAGCGCGAAAGTTTAGTTTTAAAACACGTAAACAAGGTCCCAATCCTGGGATCTTGATCCTTTCTAACATACAGAGGTTTGAGAATAATTTATACAGGTAGAAAGTGAGGTGTAAGAGACAGGTAATGACTTAATGAGAGTTTTATAGTACGAGTGAAATCTGAGAGGGGAGAGATAGTCCCTAAGGTTACCTGTGAAGTGGATGGGGAGTAACTTAGTAAAGTATCAGGTGTACCACTGTTTTAGATATATCGTAGTTCCCAGCTTTCTGACTCACAGTGTTGGTGACAGTGATTAATGAAGTTTCCAAGCAGTTTTGACGTCTGAGGTCGGGTTCTGTGATGACTAGCGATGCTTCTTTTCTAAGTCATCAAATTTCTCAGGGTTCCCGAGGTGACCACAGGCATTGCTCAAGTCATCCTTGTTGTAGGTGTATCTACATTCGTTTAGGTGGATAAATAGACTTCTCCTTGTCTCTCCTATGTGTTTCTCGATGCAGTGTCCACAAGGGGTGGTGTGAGTCTGCTTGTAGAATCCAGGGATGTAGAACCATGCCTCATAGCGAGGTCCTTGATGCAGGATATAACCACGACGGCTACGGTGATGTTGCTTCTAGCACCTGGCGGGTGTTCTTTATTCTCCCGATATGGTAGCATAAAACACTGGTAGGAAGAAGGTTCCGACGGAATTTTTGATAGGGTTGGATGGCTTGAACCATTAGCCAGCAGTCCGCCATGAAGAACAAGCGGGATAAAGACGTATTACGACTCTTCGAGAAAGCAAGAACTGAAGATGCAGAATACTCTCATGCAGAACACTCATGCAACTAATATGATATTTTATTCCGGTAATGTTTCTCACTCTAGGAACTCTGTCAAGCCTTAACGGCCTGGAGAGCGAAACGTTGCCCCAGTAAAATTCCACATGAGTTAAGAACATAAGAAGAACATAAGAACGAAGGAACACTGCAGAAGGCCTACTGGCCCATGCGAGGCAGGTCCAAGTCCCTACCGGCTTAAGCCAATGCACCCAACCTAGTCAGGTCAGGTCACATTGACTCAAGGGAGGAACACGGCAACCGACCCGTTAGCACAAGCTATCAGGTCTAACTCACACCCACCCACATCTACTCATGTATTTATCCAACCTATTTTTAAAGCTACACAACGTTCTGGCCTCTATAACGGTACTTGGGAGTTTGTTCCACTCATCCACAACTCTATTACCAAACCAGTACTTTCCTATATCCCTCCTGAATCTGAATTTTTCCAACTTAAAACCATTGCTGCGAGTCCTGTCTAGGCTAGATATTATCAGCACACTATTTACATCCCCTTTATTTATTCCTGTCTTCCACTTATAAACCTCAATCATATCCCCCCTAATTCTACGTCTTTCTAGAGAGTGCAGTTTCAGGGCCCTTAGTCTATCCTCATAGGGAAGGTTTCTGATACATGGGATCATCTTTGTCATCCTCCTTTGTACATTTTCCAGAGAATTTATATCCATTCTGTAATACGGTGACCAAAACTGTGCAGCATAATCTAAATGAGGCCTAACCAAGGATGTATAGAGTTGAAGAACAACCTGAGGACTCCTATTATTTATGCTTCTTGATATGAAGCCAAGGATTCTATTAGCTTTATTGCGAACACTTATGCACTGTTGTCTTGGTTTCAGATTACTGCTAACCAGAACTCCTAAATCTTTTTCGCAATCCGTAATATTAAGATCTACATTATTTAGTTTATATGTGGCATGGTTATTGTCCTGTCCAACATTTAGAACTTTGCATTTGTCTATATTAAACTGCATCTGCCACTTCTCCGACCACTGCATCAGTCTATTCAAATCTTCCTGGAGTGCTCGAATGTCCTCGTCAGAATGAATTCGACGGCCTATTTTGGTGTCATCGGCAAACTTGCCGATGTCGCTCTTTATGCCCTCATCTATGTCGTTTATGTAGATTGTGAACAGCAGGGGGCCCAACACTGACCCCTGTGGAACACCACTCGTGACGCTTCCCCACTCTGATTTCTCCCCATTTATGCAAACTCTCTGCTGCCTATTTGTCAACCATGCCTCTATCCAGGAAAAAATTTCTCCTCCTATTCCATGTGCTTTAATTTTCCTCAATAGTCTCTGATGTGGGACCCTGTCAAAAGCCTTACTGAAGTCCATATACACAATATCATATTCGTTACCATGATCTACCTCCTCAAATACCTTAGTGAAAAAAGTTAATAAATTCGTAAGGCAGGAACGTCCCTTTGTAAAACCATGCTGAGATTCGTTGATTAATTTATGCTTTTCAAGGTGGCTACGAACTGCCTCGGCAATTATTGATTCCATAAATTTTCCCACTATGGAGGTTAGGCTTATTGGTCTATAGTTCGAAGCTAAGGACCTGTCACCTGTTTTGAAAATAGGTATCACATTTGCCATTTTCCACTTATCTGGCACCATGCCAGTTTGTAGTGATATGTTGAAAAGATTAGCCAAAGGTGTGCTAAGCTCCTCTTTACATTCCTTTAGAACCCTTGCATACAGTTCATCAGGGCCTGGGGATTTGTTAGGTTTTAATTTATCTATTTGCCTAAGGACCATGTCACTTGTGACCCTAATAGTGCACAGTTTATTATCGTCCTGTTCTACATAATTTATCATTACTGGAATATCACTGGTATCCTCCTGTGTAAAAACTGAGAGGAAGTATGTGTTAAAAATTCTACACATTTCCTTATCACTGTCAGTGAGCTGACCCGAGGAACTTGCACATGTTTCCTTTTATCTACATATTAAGGGTACTTCTACCTTTATTACTAACTCTCAAGGAGAAACCATTTAGGGAACCTTTTGTGGTGCAGACATCAAGGTGTGAATTAAATTACACAGGCTAGGTTACTGTGGTTGCTCTGGGACACATCGGGATAAAGGAGTCTACCCTCTCAAGTTAAGTAAGTAAGTAAGTAAGTTTATTCAGGTATACACAAATACAGTTACATAGAATTATCATACATAGCAGCATATGTGTAGAGAACCTAGGATAACCCAAAAAAGTCAGACAGAGTGACTTATTTCCATTGGGGTCCTTTAATTTTAATTTTACAAATAACTTGACTGGGGTCCTTTAATTTTAATTTTACAGATAACTTGACTATGTCGAGTTTGTCGATGTCCTAGACATTAAAACGTTCGGGATAGAATACCAAGATATAGGGGGCCTATCTTAGCCAGGAAATGGTATTGGGTATGAGGGCGGTGAATTTCTTAGTCTCCACGTTCTTTATGAAGAGGTTTGCAGCATTCGTATTAACAGACGAGGGCCCCGCTTATACAGCAGGTTAGGTTCCGGGCTACTATAGGGTCCCGCTTATACAGCAGATTAGGTTCCGGGCTACTGCTGTAAAGCGAAAACCACTGTAGAGCGAAACATAGCGTTTTTCATTATCAAATGCATATAAAAGCCTGATAATATATTTACACTATCATATATTAAGTGAGCAATAGAGCTAGGCCTAAAAAATGCATATACAGTACACACATTGCTTACCTTAAAATATTTTTGTTTTTAGCTCATAGTGAGTGGTAAATATATATATTGTAGGAAGTCTGAATAAATGAAGCATAAGTATAACTGAAAATCGCTGCATTAACGAAGCGCTGTAAAGCGGGGCCCGCCTGAACTTCAAAAAATTAAGTTGACACATCTAGGTATATTTACTATAGACGTTTCGCCATCCGGTGGCTTCTTTATTAATACAAATATATAAATGGAAATGTTCATGCCTGTGCTTCCCATTCTTCAAGACTCCAGTGCTCTCCACCACCTCACAGTGCTCTCCACCACCTCACAGTGCTCTCCACCACCTCACAGTGCTCTCCACCACCTCACAGTGCTCTCCACCACCTCACAGTGCTCTCCACCACCTCACAGTGCTCTCCACCACCTCACAGTGCTCTCCACCACCTCACAGTGCTCTCCACCACCTCACAGTGCTCTCCACCACCTCACAGTGCTCTCCACCACCTCACAGTGCTCTCCACCACCTCACAGGCTGAGGGACTGATTACCTCAGCTTGTGTATACAGTTCTGTCTTTCACATTATGTTGTCTAATTCTTCATCTTGTGGTTATTGTTTACCATTGACAGAGTGATGACATCGTGGAGGCAATGACAGGTTGTGGTTGTCAACTTCTTTTTCAGAACCTCAGTTTTGCTGAGGTAGATCTCAGCTGAGGTAGATCTCAGTTGAGGTAGATCTCAGCTGAGGTAGATCTCAGCTGAAGTAAATAACAAAAAGGCACAATACCGTGACTGGAACGATACACAAATAACCCGCACATAAAAGACAGAAGCTTACGACGACGTTTCGGTCCGACTTGGACCATTGACAAAGTCACACTCACAGAGGTGGAGCAGGACGGCTATATATAGGCAGGAAGAGGTGGAGGTAGTAGTAGTGGTAGTAGTAGTAGTGGGGAAACGTCTACGGTGGGGATGCCCGGGTGTTGTGCATGTGTCATTTCATCCTGTCGGTATTATATACTATTCTTGTACTACTACTACTACTACTACTACTACTACCACTACTACTACCTCCACCTCTTCCTGCCTATATACAGCCGTCCTGCTCCACCTCTGTTAGTGTGACTTTGTCAATGGTCCAAGTCGGACCGAAACGTCGTCGTAAGCTTCTGTCTTTTATGTGCGGGTTATTTGTGTATCAGCTGAGGTAGATCTCAGCTGAGGTAGATCTCAGCTGAGGTTGACCTCAGCTGAGGTAGATCTCAGCTGAGGTAGACCTCAGCTGAGGTAGACCTCAGCTGAGGTAGATCTCAGCTGAGATAGATCTCAGCTGAGATAGATCTCAGCTGAGGTAGATCTCAGCTGAGGTAGACCTCAGCTGAGGTAGATCTCAGCTGAGATAGATCTCAGCTGAGATAGATCTCAGCTGAGGTAGATCTCAGCTGAGGTAGACCTCAGCTGAGGTAGACCTCAGCTGAGGTAGATCTCAGATGAGGTAGATCTCAGCTGAGGTAGACCTCAGCTGAGGTAGACCTCAGCTGAGGTAGATCTCAGCTGAGGTAGACCTCAGCTGAGGTAGATCTCAGCTGAGGTAGATCTCAGCTGAGGTAGACCTCAGCTGAGGTAGATCTCAGCTGAGGTAGACCTCAGCTGAGGTAGACCTCAGCAAACAAAACAGAGGCCGCGACATCGAAAGCAGCAATGATCTTGTTTTTAATGTGAAAAAAGACACGTACAGTTCAAGACGTTTATTAGGAGGAACGTTTCGCCACGAGTGACTTCAGTGGTGACGAAACGTTTCCTCTAATAAAAGTCCTGAGTTGTATATCAGTGTCTTTTTCCCCACGTCTTGTCGGTATCACCAGACCATTTCTGACTTGTTTTATGTCGGACTGACACCTCGTCATCAGTTTCTTTCTTATATGTGAGTTATTTATATAGGGATATTTACATAGTTTATTTGGGCATGCAATGGTTTCAAGTTGGAAAAATTCAGATTCAAGAAGGATATAGGAAAGCACTGGTTTGGTAACAGTTGTGGATGAGTGGAACAAACTCCCGAGTACAGTTATTCAGGCTAAAACGTTGTATAGTTTTAAAAATAGGTTAGATAAATACATGAGTGGGTGTGGGTGGGTGTGAGTTGGACCTGACTAGCTTGTGCTGCTGGGTCTGGTGCCGTGCTCCTTCCTTGAGTGGACGTGACCCGACTGGGTGGGTCATTGGGCTAATCCGGGGGGAAGGTCATTGGGCTAATCCGGGGGGAAGGTCATTGGGCTAATCCGGGGGGAAGGTCATTGGGCTAATCCAGGGGGAAGGTCATTGGTCTAATCCGGGGGGAGGACATGGACCTGCTCCGCATGGGTCAGTAGGCCTGTTGCAGTGTTCCTTCTTTCTTACGTTCTTATGATACATGGTTGTACAAGGAATTATAGTAGTTGGGTGAACATGCCAAAAGTCCCTTGTATGCAGAGCATTATGGGCAGGCTTAAAATTAACTTAAAATTAACTAAGCAATGAAAGGTTCAGTGGTAAAAAAATTACTGTAAATAATTTACAATATGAAGTACAACTGAGTATTTGAAATAATGAAATTTGAACATTTCGATATTGAAGCATTATAGTTGTACATATTTGTCACATTACACTGTATAACAAACAACATGATCAATTTACTATATGTTGTCTTGAGGTTTAAAATTTATGTAATTGGGAGAATTATTGGTTATGTTAAATATTGAGTGTTGATTGTTTAGTCCTGGGCGAGTAAGTGGTTTTTTAGAAGAGTCTTATATTGATTTTCAGGCCTGGTTACTTTAGTATGTTCTGGTAATGAATTCCAGATTTTGGGGCCCTTTATGTACACAGAGTTTTTACAGTGTGATACGGACACGAGGTGCATCAAAAAGAGATCTGTGTCTTGTGTTATGGTCGTGTGTCCTGTTAAGGTTGGTAAGGAGAAGTTTGAGTGGAGGGATTATGTTTGCGTGTATTGTTCTATGTATGTAGTAGGCACATGAATAAGTGTGGATGTTCTTTATGGTGAGCAAATTTTGACTTTTGAATAAAGATGGAGTATGCTGTCGCGAGTGGGAATTTGTTATCATTCTGATTGCAGCCTTTTGCTGGGTTATTAGAGGCCTTAGGTGATTTGATGTTGTTAATCCCCATTCACAAATTCTGTATGTGAGATAAGGGTAGATGAGTGAGTGATACAGGGCAGGGAGAGCTGATTGTGGAACATCGTACCGTATCTTTGATAGTATGCCTACTGTCTTAGAGATTTTCTTGGAAATTTGTTGTATATGTGTCTGGAATTTGAGGCTACTGTCTAGGTGGACTCCTAGGAATTCTCCCCTGTAAGTCTTATGATGGGTGATCCATTTAGTGTTATGTTAAGTGGAACATTTGCAGCTCTGGTTCCAAACTGAATGAAATAGGGTTTGTCAATATTTAGGGTAAGTTTATTCGTCATCATTCAGGTAGATATTTTTTGCAATTCAGCATTTGCAGTGTTGGCTAGCATGTCTGGGTTTGGGTTTGAGAAAATGTATGTAGTGTCATCTGCAAATAATATGGGTTTGAGAAGCTGTGATGCATTCGGTAGGTCATTGATGTAGATGAGGAAGAGGAGTGGTCCTAGGACACTTCCCTTTGGGACTTCTACAGTGATTGGTTGTGTGGAAGAGTTTGCACCATTTTCGTAAACGTATTGGCTTCTGTTACTAAAGTATGACTTTAGGTAGTTGAGGGAGTGGCCTCTTATACCATTGTGTGTTAATTTAGTGTGAAGCAATTCATGGTCGACTGCATCAAAAGCTTTACGTAAGTCAATGAAAATTCCCAGTGGGACCAGGGGATACCAGGTTTATTTGTCTTCGGGAAGCCACACAGACGTGTGTTGACTCAGGCTGTCCAGGTAGAACATACTGATGTTTCTTGCCTTCCTCCAATTTTCTTAGAATGTTGAGGGTTTTCTGTAGAAAAGTTCAGGAGGTTGGTACGTGCTAGTGTTGTCGGAGAAGTCCAGAAATTTGCTGTAGTAGTCGACAGTGTTAAATAACACTTCCTGGCCCCCAGTGGTCAGCGGTGGTAATGATATCGTAGTTGTCAGCACAGTTGCTGAGCCCTGATGTGCCTCTCTACCCTCTCAAGTGCACTACGTGTACATGAATAGTATACAATACCCACAAGATGAAGAATTAGACACATGTGCAACATCTGGATATCTTTATTGTAGACTTTTCCCCATCCAGTGGCTTGATCAATACAAATTCAAGGACATAATGTGTGAATGTAGAACTATATACAAAAGAAGAGGTAATCAGTCCCTCAGCTCTGTATACTACGTTCTTCACATTATATCCTTGTGTTGATAAAGCCACTGGATGGCGAAGCGTCTACAAAAAGACACCCAGATGTTGCACATGTGTCTAAGTTTTCTATATACTCAAAGATAAGCATGACATAAAACATCTTATATAAAGTTGAGAATGACTGCTTCTTTAGATGTCTATGGATGTGCAGATAAAAAAAAATGCGTAACACGAAATTCAAAGGCTTTCGCAACACTGGTGAGTCGCATCGCTGTCATGTTAGTGCTTGGATTTCATGTTTCTAATATCCGTCTCCAGTCAAAAACTTTGCCAAGCCCCGCCTACCATTGGCTGCCTCTGCATGACGTCACCACTGTCAACACAGTGACCGTGCTGTGGTAACCCACACATGATCGACATAAGCCATATGCCTGCCTAAAATTTGTATACCCCTCTCTCCTACCTCTTTCTTACGAGGTTATATACAACTAGAGGTGTATATATCTTAGTGTGTATATAGTGAGAGCTTCCCTTGAGAGGCACGTAAGTTCTCCCGTCTTCTAATACCATGTTCATTTTTCCACTATAATCTACCTTGTCCATAATTACTATCGCATTTGCTTTGTCTGTTTCGTAAGGTGAAGTTCAGGATCTTTCCTTAATTCATGGTATAACCTAACAATTCTTTGAGCACAGTTGTGTTGTAGAGGTCTGATCTTTGCTCAGACCTCTACATGAATTAAGGAAAGATCCTGGACTTCACCTTACGAAACAGACAAAGCAAATGCGATAGTAATTATGGACAAGGTAGATTATAGTGGAAAAATGAACACGTTATTATAAGACGGGGGAACTTATGTGCCCCTTAATCTTTTTTCTTGGGGTTGAAGTGTTTTTGACTGGTAGTGTACCAAGACACATGTAGAACACGTAAGTATCATATTGTCGGTGATTAAGACACATGTGCAGCAGTTAGGTATCTTTATCTGTTGAGTATACCTGGTAAAGTGTATAGTTATTACTGAAAAAAAAAATTAAGAGTAAGACAGAAAGCAGGATCGCAGATGAACAAGGAAGCTTTAAGAAAGGTAGCTGTATAATCCTCCGGGTTTAGCGCTTCCCCCTTGATTATAATAATAATAATAATTTAAGAAAGGTAGGGGTGTGTAGACCAAGTGTTTACAGTGAAACATATAGGTGAACATTATTTAGATAAGGGTAAAGAGGTTTCTGTCGTATTTATGGATTTAGAAAATGCGTATGACAGGGTGGATAGAGGGGTAATGTGGCAAATGTTGTAAATGTATGGAATAGGAGGTAGGTTACTGAAAGCAGTAAAGAGTTTTTACGAGGATGGTGAGGCTCAGGTTAGAGTATGTAGGAAAGAGGGAGATTATTTCCTAGTAAAAGTAGGCCTTAGACAGGGATGTGTGATGTCACCATGGTTGTTCAATATATTTATAGATGACGTTGAAAGAGAAGTGAATGCTCGGGTGTTGGCAAAAGGCGTGGGATTAAATAATAAAGAATCTAACACAAAGTTGGAGTTGTCGCAGTTGCTTTTTGCTGATGACACTGTGATTTTGGGAGATTCTGAAGAGAAGTTGCAAAGGTTGGTGGACGAGTTTGGTAGGGTATGTAAAAGAAGGGAATTAAAAGTGAACATAGGAAAGAGTAAGGTGATCAGGGTTACAAAAAAATTAAGTAGTGAAAGATTGGATAACAGATTGAAGGGAAAGAGTATGGAAGAAGTAAATGTATTCAGATATTTGGGAGTGGATGTGTCAGCAGATGGGTCGATGAAAGACGAAGTGAATCATAGAATTGATGAGGGGAAAAGGGTGAGTGGTGCACTGAGGAGTCTGTGGGGGCAAAGAACGTTATTCATGGAAGCAAAGAGGGGAATGTATGAGAGTATATATTTACCAACACTCTTATATGGGTGTGAAACATGGGTGGAGAATGTTGCAAGAAGAAGGCTGGAAGCAGTGGAGACGTCATGTCTGAGATCAATGTGTGGTGTGAATATAATGCAGAGAATCCGTAGTTTGGAAATTAAAAGGAGGTGCGGGATTACTAAAAATATTATCCAGAGGGGTGAGGAGGGGTTGTTGGAATGGTTCGGACATTTAGAGAGGGTGAAACGAAATAAAATGACTTGGAGAGTGTATAAATCTGTAGTGGAAGGAAGGCGAGGTAGGGGTCGGCCTAGGAAAGGTTGGAGGGAGGAGGTAAAGGATCTTGGACTTCCCGCAAGCACGCGAGTGAGGACAAATGGTTTTTATGATTTGATGTGCTGTTGGAGGGTGAGCTGAGTAACATTTATGAAGGGATTCAGGGAAACCAGCAGGCCGGACTTGAGTCCTGGAGGTGGGGAAGTACAGTGCCTGAGCTCTGAAGGAGGGGTGTTAATGTTGCAGTTTTGTAACTGTGGTGTGGGTGCGCCTCTAGCAAGACAGTGATGGAGTGAATGATGATGAAAGTGTTTCTTCTTTATCGGGTCACTCTGCCTTAGTGGGTAACGGCCGATGTGTTAATAAATAAAAACAACAATTAATCCTTTCTTACTACTTAATTGCTTAATAAGTTGATTTAGGTACAGTTACACGTATTAACGTGACTACAATTATCATTCCTAGTAACATGTAAAACAACCACTGTGAAAAATCAGTGAAATTCCAAGTTCTTACATTATTATTATTATTATTATTATTATTATTATTATTATTATTATTATTATTATCAAAAGAAGCGCTAAACCACAAGGGCTATACAGCGTTGCCCAAGTTCTTTCAGGTCTTCGATAATGTGATTTTTAGATTTTGCCACCGAAGTGGCTAGTTTATTGTGCACCCCATATCCATCCTGTGGACGGTAGCGCGAGAGCATATGGATACACAAAAGGCCTAGGAACTAGGCCCCAAAGGGTTAACAGGAATACATATGGATTTATATCTACATATCTATAGTTCACTTATCTGTTACAAGCAAATTTAGGAAATTTGCTTAGTATATCTGGTATCTTATTTTCATTAATAAGATATCTTGACATGTCACATAGGTTATTATACTGTCTGTCTCTGTATTCCTCAATAAGTGGACAATTAAGCACATAGTGTTCAAGAGAGTGACCATATGCCTGATCACATAATTTACATTTAGTTTGATCATCATCTGTGTGTCTCCCAAACTGCCAGAAGTACTTGTAACCAAGCCTAAGCCTGGCCACTACAACATCAGTCAGTCTGTTCACATTGCAAGTTGCTCCATAAACATACTTATCTACGTTCATGTTATCATAACTGGCTTATAACTGCATTCCTATAACAATCATTTTCATTATTTACTTCTCTCCTAATATTATTCCTAATGCTAGACACAGTTATACCAAAGTTATATTCTACATTCTCCTTCTCGATACTCTTCTTGGCTAACATATCAACTTTATCATGAAGGAGTAATCCAGTGTGTGATGGGATCCATAGCAATTGTACATTAATTCCTTTGTCCCTAATTTTTGAGTATCTATACCTGGCTTCCCCAATGAGCATGTTGTTGGAGTCATTATATGAGCCAAGAGCCTTCAATGATGACATAGAATCAGTAATGATGATAGAGTCGAGCTCAGTGTCATAGGTTAGCTTTAGCGCCATTAGGATTGCAAACAATTCAGTTTGCAGTGTAGACGCCCAGTTGTTAATTCTTATGCCTAACTCAACAAATTTATTATCGTTCTTAACTAGGGAGGTGGCAACAAGAGCAGATGCAGCCCTGCCAGAAGACTCCTGTTTAGATCCATCAGTGTATATAACTTGTGATAACTTGTTACTACCAGCTAGGTGAGAAATTTCTTCTTGAGCAGTTGCTCTAACAAGAGATTTAAGGAAGGGATTACTAGCAATGGGCTTCTTGGGAGGGACTTGTAGGTATGTGATATTAAATGAACACATCTTCCATGGAGGGGTGAAATGCTCTTGTTGCCTACAGTGATACAGTTCATGCAGGTTACAAAACTTAATGCAATTGCACGTCTTCACAATCCATTTAGATCTGTGTGTATTTACCTCTAGACACTTGGTAAGATTCACTGTGACAGTGTCTGGTTCGTTTCTCAACATTCTAATACCGAGTACAGTGTTAATTTCAACAATCCTATCACTGATACTAGAAATACCAAGCTCCTTCCTCATGTTAAGAACTTTTGTAGATCTGGGACAGCCAAGAATAATCCTGAGAGCTTCATTTTGCATTAACTCCAAGGGTCGGAGAGAACTTTCTCTAGCTAATATCAACATGGGAGCAGCATAATCAATTAAGGACCTAACATAGGCTATGTACATCATTCTCACGATTCTCACATTAGCACCATAGTTGGGATTGTAGCCAGCAACAGCTTTGAGAGCATTTAGCCTAGCTTTACATTTCTTGTTTAGTTGTGGTATAGTGGATTTGTTAAAGGGTACATCTACACCAAGATATCTGTAAGTTTTAACGTAGCTAATGATTTCACCCTGCAAATAGATGGGTGGGGGATGTCGTTTGCTTGTTAATATCTTAGTTTTAGAGGAAATCATGAAGCGCTTGGAATTTCACTGTTTTTCACAGTGGCTTTTAGCATATTGTGATTACATCTGTTTACTGTGATCTTATTGCATACCTAGTAACATATTGTATACCTAGTAACATATTGTATACCTAGTAACATATTGTATACCTAGTAACATATTGTATACCTAGTAACATATTGTATACCTAGTAACATATTGTATACCTAGTAACATATTGTATACTAGTAACATTGTATACCTAGTAACATATTGTATACCTAGTAACATATTGTATACCTAGTAACATATTGTATACCAAGTAACATACTGCATATCTAGCAACATACTGCATACCTAGCAACATACTGCATACCCAGTAACATATTGCATACCCAGTAACATATTGCATACCCAGTAACATATTGCATACCCAGAAACATAATGCATACCTAGTAACATATTGCATACCTAGTGGGAACATGGGACGTGTTTCCTTACACCGGTTGTCTATGTTCACCCATCAGTAAAATGGGTACCTGGGTGTTAGTGGACTGGTGTGGGTAGCATCCTGAGACAAAACTGACCTAATTTGCGGGAAATGCTCTGCATAACAAGCGGCTTTCTATACAGTAGTATGTCATTGATGTCAGCTGGGACTGTATACCATGTACATGTACTTGTAGAAATAAAGATATTATTTATTATTATTATTATTAGTATTAGTATTATTATTACCTAGTAACATATTACATACCTAGTAACATGTCTAAATCACCTAGGCTAAGCCGACAGACAGATGCAAGTTTTTATTTATGAGGTGCTCGTAATATCTTAAATTCTAAGATCAATCTTTTTTCCTTCCCGTTTTACTCTATAATTTTGATAACCACATTGCAGTAAGTTGAGTTTGTTGCGTCTTATGCGTCAGTGTGTTGCAGGGAAGGCTGCATCACATATTAATGAAGGGCAACCTGATTACATTATAACTAATGCCTGATGTTCCAGCCGTCAGTAGTGGAATGATCCCGCGTTACCCTGTCCAGTAGTGATTGGCGTCAGTGACTACTGAGTGGCGACGTCACTGCTAGCTGAGTGGCGATATCACTGCCAGTTGAGTGGTGATGTCACTATCAGCTGAGCGGTGACGTCTGAATCACAGGTGAGGCAGCTGGGGCGGTGGAGTAAGGATGTACTATTGATCTGGCTGGGAAAGGGAGGTTCTGAGGGTGGAAATGTGAGGTTGAGAGGGTGGAAAAGAGGTGGTTTAATCAAGAGGGAAACGTGGGGGTTTAGAGGGGTGCAGGAAAAAAAATGAATAAGCCACAAGCACAACACTAGGAAATTTTTATTTTCGAAACATTTCGCCCGCGCAGCAGGCTTCTTCAGTCAAATATAGAGTCAAATCTTAAACTGGAAACACTGGAAGAATCAGTGACGACAATTGAGATTCCCAGGTGATGTACTTACGTCTTATGCATCAAACTGTGGGTACTGTGTATCATTTCAAGGTCCCACGACCGAAACATTGTGTACAATTTGTGTACAATAAACATAATATGGAGAGGAAGAAAGTAGATTGATGTAGGCATTGATAAGATGTAGTCGAGGGGAGGGGAAGAGCTGTAGATAGATGAGAAAAGGATTGAAATGGGGTGGAAATGGGTGGATTGAGGAGTAGAGAAGAATGGGATGAGTTAGAAAATGGGTAGAGTTTGGGATGGAATTTTGGAGGTTAAGGGATGAAGATGGTAATATATATAATACTGAGGGGAATGATTAGAGTTTTATTCAACTAGTGAGTTTCTGTTGTTTATCACTGTCATTGCGTGTCGTACAAGACAGAGACAGTGCCAGCAGAATCATCGCGTGTCTTACAAGACAAGGCGGTGCCAGCAGTGTCATCGCGTGTTTTACAAGACAGAGACAGTGCCAGCAGTGTTATCGCATATCTTACAAGACAGAGACAGTGCCAGCAGAGTCATTACATGTCTTACAAGACAGATGCAGTGAGAGCAGAGTCATTGCGTGTTGTACAAGAAGAAGGCAGACAGAAAACAGAGCCACTTAGGGAGTCACTTGTGCAGCAGTGATGAAGGCAGAAGGATTGCCACCCTCAGGGGCAGGAAGATCCAGACGAGGCGGAAATAGAGCAGCAAATCTCGTAGCCAGAGCAATCTTTCCCCACACCCCTTGCTAGTGCCATTCCTCTCTTCCCACTGGCACCAATTATCCCCTCCCATCTCCCCTACATCACCACCCTAAACTGTTTCACCTACGTATTTCTTTTCCAAAGCTTAGGAGCTATAAATACACGCACAGTTTCAGCTGTGACGTGGGCAGCAACACATGTGTTCAGCACTGAGACGATAAAGAACAGAGAGGCACAAACCGTGAATGGAACAACACACAGATAACCCGCACATAGGAGGAAGCACACGGCGACGTTACGATCCGACCTGGACCATTTACAAAGTCACACTAACACAAATGAGTAAGGGAGCCAGTATATATAAAGGCGGGACGATGTTCAACAGCTTATGAAGTGGAATAATGTCAAGTTACTTACTAATATAAATGGTTTATGCAAAATAAAATGTATGAAGACCGCGTTAATTGCTGTCACTGATACCTTCTGACAGAAGTCAGGCAGTGTCAACACATCCAGATTCCTGGCAGTGAAGTCAGGCAGTGTCAACACATCCAGACTCCTGGGAGTGAAGTCATGCAGTGTCAACACATCCAGACTCCTGGCAGTGAAGTCAGGCAGTGTCAACACATCCAGATTCCTGGCAGTGAAGTCATGCAGTGTCAACACATCCAGACTCCTGGCAGTGAAGTCAGGCAGTGTCAACACATCCAGACTCCTGGCAGTGAAGTCAGGCAGTGTCAACACATCCAGATTCCTGGCAGTGAAGTCAGGCAGTGTCAACACATCCAGACTCCTGGCAGTGAAGTCAGGCAGTGTCAACACATCCAGACTCCTGGCAGTGAAGTCAGGCAGTGTCAACACATCCAGATTCCTGGCAGTGAAGTCAGGCAGTGTCAACACATCCAGACTCCTGGCAGTGAAGTCAGGCAGTGTCAACACATCCAGATTCCTGGCAGTGAAGTCATGCAGTGTCAACACATCCAGACTCCTGGCAGTGAAGACAGGCAGTGTCAACACATCCAGACTCCTGGCAGTGAAGTCAGGCAGTGTCAACACATCCAGACTCCTGGCAGTGAAGTCAGGCAGTGTCAACACATCCAGACTCCTGGCAGTGAAGTCAGGCAGTGTCAACACATCCAGACTCATGGCAGTGAAGTCAGGCAGTGTCAACACATCCAGATTCCTGGCAGTGAAGTCAGGCAGTGTCAACACATCCAGACTCCTGGCAGTGAAGTCAAGCAGTGTCAACACATCCAGACTCCTGGCAGTGAAGTCAGGCAGTGTCAACACATCCAGATTCCTGGCAGTGAAGTCAGGCAGTGTCAACACATCCAGACTCCTGGCAGTGAAGTCAGGCAGTGTCAACACATCCAGACTCCTGACAGTGAAGTCAGGCAGTGTCAACACATCCAGACTCCTGGCAGTGAAGTCAGGCAGTGTCAACACATCCAGACTCCTGGCAGTGAAGTCAGGCAGTGTCAACACATCCAGATTCCTGGCAGTGAAGTCAGACAGTGTCAACACATCCAGACTCCTGGCAGTGAAGTCAGGCAGTGTCAACACATCCAGACTCCTGGCAGTGAAGTCAGGCAGTGTCAACACATCCAGATTCCTGGCAGTGAAGTCAGGCAGTGTCAACACATCCAGATTCCTGGCAGTGAAGTCAGGCAGTGTCAACACATCCAGATTCCTGGCAGTGAAGTCAGGCAGTGTCAACACATCCAGACTCCTGGCAGTGAAGTCAGGCAGTGTCAACACATCCAGACTCCTGGCAGTGAAGTCAGCCAGTGTCAACACATCCAGACTCCTGGCAGTGAAGTCAGGCAGTGTCAACACATCCAGACTCCTGGCAGTGAAGTCAGGCAGTGTCAACACATCCAGACTCCTGGCAGTGAAGTCAGGCAGTGTCAACACATCCAGACTCCTGGCAGTGAAGTCAGGCAGTGTCAACACATCCAGACTCCTGGCAGTGAAGTCAGGCAGTGTCAACACATCCAGACTCCTGGCAGTGAAGTCAGGCAGTGTCAACACATCCAGACTCCTGGCACTGAAGTCATGCAGTGTCAACACATCCAGACTCCTGGCAGTGAAGTCAGGCAGTGTAAACATATCCAGACTCCTGGCAGTGAAGTCAGGCAGTGTCAACACATCCAGACTCCTGGCAGTGAAGTCAGGCAGTGTCAACACATCCAGACTCCTGGCAGTGAAGTCAGGCAGTGTCAACACATCCAGACTCCTGGCAGTGAAGTCAGGCAGTGTCAACACATCCAGACTCCTGGCAGTGAAGTCAGGCAGTGTCAACACATCCAGACTCCCGGCAGTGAAGTCAGGCAGTGTCAACACATCCAGACTCCTGGCAGTGAAGTCAGGCAGTGTCAACACAGCCAGACTTCTGGCAGTGAAGTCAGGCAGTGTCAACACATCCAGACTTTTGGCAGTGAAGTCAGGCAGTGTCAACACATCCAGACTTTTGGCAGTGAAGTCAGGCAGTGTCAACACATCCAGACTTCTGGCAGTGAAGTCAAGCAGTGTCAACACATCCAGACTTCTGGCAGTGAAGTCAAGCAGTGTCAACACATCCAGACTCCTGGCAGTGAACTCAGGCAGTGTCAACACATGCAGACTCCTGGCAGTGAAGTCAGGCAGTGTCAACACATCCAGACTCCTGGCAGTGAAGTCAGGCAGTGTCAACACATCCAGACTCCTGGCAGTGAAGTCAGGCAGTGTCAACACAGCCAGACTTCTGGCAGTGAAGTCAGGCAGTGTCAACACGTCCAGACTTTTGGCAGTGAAGTCAGGCAGTGTCAACACATCCAGACTTTTGACAGTGAAGTCAGGCAGTGTCAACACATCCAGACTTCTGGCAGTGAAGTCAAGCAGTGTCAACACATCCAGACTTCTGGCAGTGAAGTCAAGCAGTGTCAACACGTCCAGACTCCTGGCAGTGAAGTCAGGCAGTGTCAACACATCCAGACTCCTGGCAGTGAAGTCAGGCAGTGTCAACACATCCAGACTCCTGGCAGTGAAGTCAGGCAGTGTCAACACATCCAGACTCCTGGCAGTGAAGTTAGGCAGTGTCAACACATCCAGATTCCTGGCAGTGAAGTCAGGCAGTGTCAACACATCCAGACTCCTGGCAGTGAAGTCAAGCAGTGTCAACACATCCAGACTCCTGGCAGTGAAGTCAGGCAGTGTCAACACATCCAGACTCCTGGCAGTGAAGTTAGGCAGTGTCAACACATCCAGATTCCTGGCAGTGAAGTCAGGCAGTGTCAACACATCCAGACTCCTGGCAGTGAAGTTAGGCAGTGTCAACACATCCAGATTCCTGGCAGTGAAGTCAGGCAGTGTCAACACATCCAGACTTCTGGCAGTGAAGTCAGGCAGTGTCTCAACACATCCAGACTCCTGGCAGTGAGGTCAGGCAGTGTCAACACATCCAGACTTCTGGCAGTGAAGTCAGGCAGTGTCTCAACACATCCAGACTCCTGGCAGTGAAGTCAGGCAGTGTCTCAACACATCCAGACTCCTGGCAGTGAAGTCAGGCAGTGTCTCAACAAATCCAGACTCCTGGCAGTGAAGTCAGGCAGTGTCTCAACACATCCAGACTCCTGGCAGTGAAGTCAGGCAGTGTCTCAACAAATCCAGACTCCTGGCAGTGAAGTCAGGCAGTTTCAACACAACCAGACTTTTGGCAGTGAAGTCAGGCAGTCTCAACACATCCAGACTTCTGGCAGTGAAGTCAGGCAGTGTCTCAACACATCCAGACTCCTGGCAGTGAAGTCAGGCAGTGTCAACACATCCAGACTTCTGGCAGTGAAGTCAGGCAGTGTCAGCACATCCAGACCTCTGGCAGTGAAGTCAGGCAGTGTCTCAACGCATCCAGACTCCTGGCAGTGAAGTCAGGCAGTGTCGACACATCCAGACTTCTGGCAGTGAAGTCAGGCAGTGTCTCAACACATCCAGACTTCTGGCAGTGAAGTCAGGCAGTCTCAACACACAGTGTCAACTACTGTTACTACTTCTTCTACTACTACTACTACTACTACTACTACTACTACTACTACTACTACTACTACTACTACTACTACTACTACTACTATTACTTTATTTCGAAGCGTTTCGCCTACACAGTATGCTTCTTCAGTCGAGTACAGAAAAGTTGATAGAAGCAGAAGAGACGTGAAGACGATGTAATCAGTCCATCACCCTTGAAGTTTTGAGGTGGTCAGTCCCTCAGTCTGGAGAAGAGTATTGCTCCATAGTCTGAAACATTATGGAGTTGAAGTTGTTGTTGTTGTTGTTGTAGGTTTGCCGGTACTTCCGGCCCGGGTCTTCTCCAGATGGCGACCCGGCGGTGGCCTCCCGGGCGGGGGGTGTCGTTCATCTTTTTTCTTCTGTATTCTTTCTTGGGGCCCTCCGGTTGGAGGGTGACTTCTTCTTCTGTCTTGCGGTGACTCCCCAAGTGGGAAGTGTCTTCTCGTTTAGCATCTTCAGCAGCATAGGAGGGCGGAGGCAGCAATTACAGGGTTCGTTTTGGAGCCACACCCCAGCTTTAGCAGGCAGCAAAGTGCTGGGGAAACTTGTCTTCACGGTGATTGATCATTGACAGTCCTGCTAGGTGAGGGTACCGTCTTCGGCAGCCCCATTCTGGAGAGTCCTGAATTTCTTCCTTGTGGTGTAGTTGAGTGCCACAAAGCGGTGACTTTTTGAGAGTAGGTTGATCAGGGATTCAGTGGTAAATGATCGAGTTGAGTCGCAGGTGAACTTGACTGTGGACTTGTGGAGGCGTTGAATAATTTCTGGAGTGTACATTGCGTTCTCATTCTGGTTGGTTGTGTAGAAGTATACACCAGGCAAGCAGTGGACTTCTTGTGAAGCAGTGGCGGTAGTACGTAGGGATGCATCCCAAGGCACTTGTGTTTTAACCTTCTTGGCTGGTGGCTGAGACGATTGAGGTGAGGCGTCTGATTGGTCCGTTGTGACGGAGGTGGAAGCAGGGGCTGGTGGACTCCCATTGGTGGAATCGGTCGACGTCTCAGTGGTCTCTGATTGGTCCATCTCTGTGTCTGGAGGAAGGTGTGGTAGCGGTGGAGCAGCGGTAATGTTGGCGACATTTGCAGTGAATTTTATGATCTCTGTGGAAGGTGGAGATGCAGGGAATGTGAAACCAGGCATGTTGTTGAGCTTGAAGAGTTCGTAGATGGTGGTGTTGAAGGAACCAGGTTCAGCTACATTCTGCACATGAGCATACATGATGCAGTAAAGAATCTTGGTGGAGTCGCCAGCAAGAGCTGGCGAAGAAGTGGTAGATGCAGCTTGCGTGGCTTGAAGAATCTTGGTAGTATCTGCTTGAAGCTTGGTAATAGCGGCATATGTAGTTGCTTGTGCAGTGGTTTTTTTTTGTTGTTGTTGTTGGAGTTGTTTCTTAAGTATATCTCGTCTGGTTGGGCACTTGGCAGCAAGAGTATGGTGATCATTCTTGCAGTTCAAGCATTTAGGTGGAGAGGCAGTAGTGCACGTCTTGAAGTCATGACCTTCTTGGCCGCAAGTGGAACAAAACTTCTTATTCTTGGCAGGGCAGTCTTTGGTGGTATGTAGGTATGAGTAACAGTTGGAACACTGGAATTTGATGGAATTTTTCTGCTTCGATGAAGGCTGGATTGATGTGGAAGTAGTGAATAGCTAGTCCCTCAGCGAGAGCTCTGGCTGTCATGTTGACGTCACTGAAGGTGACCTTCAGCATGGAGGAGGCATTGGGTATTTTGGTAATGAATTCCACCTTGGCCCAAGGGTTCTGTGCTTCAATGGACGACTTGATTTCTTCGGTTGCCTGGGCAGTGATGAGCCTGTCGAGTCTCTTGAGGAACACAGCTCTCCTGGCCCTCAGAGCTAGGTAAGTCAAGACAATAAATCCCTGATCTCGTAGAGTGGTTGTAGCAGTGGTGGTAATGAGTTTTTCAGCCTCGGTGTCGTCAGTACAGACAACAACGAAGGCCTCTTTGAGCGACAGAATTGCATCAAACTTGACTTGCATTCTGCCACTGACGACAGCTGCAAGTGCTAGCTTGGACGAGTTATTAACTGACCCACTCTCTGGTTTGATCTTTACCCTGTTCGAGAAGTGCATCGTGAAGTGTGGTCTACGTCTTCTACCTCTTGAATAGAATCTGGAGTTGAAGTGACAGGATGAAGCCTTATATACAGCCAGGACGTGAGATGTAGGTCACTAGTAGAGGTAAGAATGTAGTCGTTGTATACTATTTTGACGTTCACTCTGTCAGACACTGCAACACAATGGTATCTTGGTACGGAACAGAAAACAACTTGGACAACTGCTACTAGTGAGAATGGTCGGATTTGAGAGGGACGTGACCTCCCAACGACTACATTCTTACCTCTACTAGTGGCCTACATCTCACCTCCTGGAGGTATATAAGGCTCCATCCTGTCACTTCAACTCCATAATGTTTCAGACTAAGGAACAATGCTCTTCTCCAGACTGAGGGACTGACCACCTCAAAACTTCAAGGGTGATGGACTGAGTACATCGTCTTCACGTCTCTTCTGCTTCTATCAACTTTTCTGTACTCGACTGAAGAAGCCTACTGTGTAGGCGAAACGTTTCGAAATAAAGATACCTAACTGTTGCATATGTGTCTTACCTAACAACCTGTCGGTATTGTATATCATCTTGATGTTCAAAAGTAATACTAACACAAATACTAATACCACTACTCTCTCGCTTCATGTCACTAAATATATGGCTTTCTTAGTTGTCTGGTCATGAGGACAACAGCGCAGACCTGTTGACCAGAACCTGAGTCACCTGGTACTCGGGACGACACCAGAGGTCAGGGGTACCTCTGATGGTGTTGTGTGTGTGTGTTTGTTTGTGTGTGTACTCACCTAGTTGAGGTTGCAGGGGTCGAGTCCAAGCTCCTGGCCCCGCCTCTTCACTGGTCGCTACTAGGTCACTCTCCCTGAACCGTGAGCTTTATCATACCTCTGCTTAAAGCTATGTATGGATCCTGCCTCCACTACATCGCTGTGTGTGTGTGTGTGTGTGTGTGTGTGTGTGTGTGTGTGTGTGTGTGTGTGTGTGTGTGTGTGTGTGTGTGTGTGTGTGTGTGTGTGTGTGTGTATGGAGAACCTTATGACAACATAAACACCGGACCTTAAACACCTTACCCAGTAGCGACCAATGAAGAGGCGGGGGCCAGGAGCTATGACTCGACCCCTGGAACCACAACTAGGTGAGTACCAGAGACATATAGAGGAAATAACAACTCAGAAGGAGGGGGGTCGAAATATACAGATCAACCATCTTCTGTGTTTCTGCTTCCATGTTTGTTATTATTGAGATTTACTAATGTTTTTTTTACTGATAATAACATATATATATATATATATATATATATATATATATATATATATATATATATATATATATATATATATATATATATATATATATATATATATATATATATATATATATATTTAGACTGCATTCCGTACTATAAAATACAATATGACTAATGTTTCTCAGTTGGGTTTTGCAAAGGCCCATTTTGACCTATTTAATCCTGATTTTTGCGAATCTGAACTTAGCAGAGGAGGTAGAAACACAATTTAAAACATCAAATATTAACATAACTTCGGTTAATTTGACTATTACTTCTTAAATCAAACGAGTCATACTTTTGGTAAGTTTTTTTATATATAAAATCCCAAATAACTGGTTTTCTGTGGCAGTGTGTCAGTGTTGCGGTTGAGAGAGGTAACGCTCGCTGTATCCCGGGTACACACCTCACCTCTGACGAATTGGATGAGGTATTTCGAATGTAATTGTTGACAAAAACATCTTTGTACTTCTAGTTTATTACCCAAAACTTCTGTAGTTTCTATACCTGTAGTGTTCCATTTACACCTTGTGTATCACAATACATAATCAAGTATATATATTGTATGCTTACCAATCTGTGCAACGAGTGTAATATTTATTACACGTACATAGACGTTTATCTCACACCAGAAGAGGATTCGAACCTACGTGCCTTATTCTCCATCTATGTAGATGATGATGATAATAATAATAATAATAATAATAATAATAATAATAATAATAATAATAATAATAATAATAATAATAATAATAATAATGACAATAATAATAATAATAATAATAATAATAATAATAATAATAATAATAATAATAATAATAATAATAATAGAAATTATTTTATTTTTCTTGTGTCTTCATAATTTACCCAGAGTTCTTTTTTTATATTTTGTAAGCAAAGAACTGTTATGTTGTGTCTTTACTTCTTCCTCTCTTCTCTCTGCTCCTTCTCTTCTCCTTCCTCTCTCTTCTTCCCTCTGTTCCTTTTCTCCCCTTTTCTTCCCCTCTTTCCCGACTTCCCTCTATTCTTTTCTCCCTGTCATCCTCTTCTTCTCTTTCCTAATCCTCCCCTCGCGTTCTTGTCCTTATCTTTCCTATTCCTGTCTTTCCGTTCTCCACCATTGCATCATCTTCTCCTTCTTTTCCTTCCCAATCCTCCCTCCCCTCTCTTCTCCCTCTCTACCGTCTCTACCAACCTCACTCGCTCCTTCCACCTCTATTTCCCAGAATGCTTCAAAGCAGTCCAGCCCGGGTATCAAACCCAGGAGCTTTCAGCTGTAAACCAGCTGCTCTCAGCTGCGTAGACGATTTCAGTGGGTGCAAGTATCAGACATATTTAATGTTATTTAACTTAAAGAGGTTATTAAGCCAGGATAACCCAATAAAGTCAAGTTCTATAGGTTAATTCCCAGGGTGCGACTCGTAGCAAGGAAGTAACACCTGCGTTGGTATTTTATTGCTAGGTGTAAAACTGAAGTGGTGGGTTGGTTTAGTGTCTCAGGTATTGAAGGAAACGCTAGAGTAGCCTTGGGAAAAGGTTGGATAAGTGGGTAGGTGGGAATGGTAAGTAAATTAGACACATGTGCAATATTTTGGGGATCTTTATTGAGGAAACGTTTCGCCAACACATTGGCTTCATCAGTCTAACACAAATAAGAATAGTGAAGATCAGGAGTTTGAGGTAATCAGTCCCTCAGTACCTCAAACTACTTCTGATCTTGGTATGAACCTTGGTAATAGATACCCACAAACTGATTTAGAAAGACACGTGAGCAAACACTAGAATATATTTATCAAGAAACGTTTCGGTCCTGGGACCTTGATCACTTCTAACATACAGAAGTTAAAAAGCAGTATATATATATAGGTGACCTGAAGAATGCCATATTGGGATGAGGACAGGTAGATAATGTGATTATTTGACTCCTGTGGTGTTGTAAGCTAATGTTTCAGAAATTTTGTCAGTGACAGCGATTAGCGAGGCTTCCGGACATCGTCGGTGTTTAAAATCTTGTTCGGTGAGGAAGAGCTGTACCTCATCCCAGTTCATCAAATGTCCTGTAGAGTCCCTGTGGAGGACACGGGATTATTTTAAGTCGTCTCTGTTGCTGGCGTTTTGATGTTCGTTCAGGACGATCGAAAGATTTCTGCCTGTTTCTCCTACATATTTCTTGGGACAGTATCCACAGGGGATGGTGCAGACGCCTGCTGTGGAAGTTAGAGGCGCGGGGGTTACCTTTCATAGTGAGAGCTTTGACAGATGATGTGTTCATGGTGGAAACAGTTATGTTGCTCTTAGCAAGTACCTGACAAGTTTTCGTGGCAACATCACCACATGGGAGCACTATGAACTGATGAGAGGATTGTTCCATGGGTGTACTGTTGAGGACAGCTTGTGCCTTGAGTCTGCAACCCTGAATGAAGAAATATGGAAACTGAAGCATGTGAAGGCTTGTGTTATGTAGATACATTCTTCTTCAAGGAAACAAGGGCTGGAGATGCTAAGAACTCTCAAGAAGAAGCCAATATAGACACCTCTTTCAGTGTGGCTGTCTTGGTCGGAACAGAAGTGCATAAGA
>NC_091346.1:25483601-25591101 GCF_038502225.1 Cherax quadricarinatus | reverse complement strand
GAGGAGAAAGTGAAAGTTACAGTACACACACCTCACTACTCTACTCCTTTCTCCTCTTCACCCCTTCTCAACCTTTTTCCTCTATTCTATCTCTTTCTCCTCTACTCTAGCTTATTCTCCTCTCCGACGCTTTACCTACTAAGTCTACTACTCATACATTTATCCTGCCTCTTCTCTCTTCCTTCTATCCTTATTCTCTTTTCCTTCTTCTTCTCTTCTTACTCTTACGTAACACATCATGTTTTCTCCCTCTTCTCTTCTCCCCCTTCATTCCTCTTCTCTTCCGTCCCCTTCATCCCTCTTCTCTTCTCTCTTTCTCCTCCCCTCCTCTTTTCTCCCCTCCTTCTTCTCCTCTTCTTCATTCTCCGATCTTCTCCCCTCTCGATAAATTTCCTTACTATCTGCTGTCTCTCTTCTCTCCCCTCTTTTCCCCTCTCCCTAGGTTATCTCCCCTCCACTACACTTTCTAATTCTTTCTCTTTTTTTCCCCAGAAGAAAATTCTTTCTCCTTTTCCCCTTCCTTGTTACTTTCCCCTTTACTCCCCTCTTTTTGCCTTTCTCACCTCCCGCTCTTTTTTTCATTCCAGTTTTTATGTCTCCCCTCATTTCCTCTTCTCCCCTCCCTCCCTTTCTCCCTCCCTCCCTCCTTCCCTTCCTCCCTCCCTTCATTGCCCAGCCAACCCCCCCAGGGAGGCTCAGATTGCGAATATATTTAGTAATAATAATAATAATAATAATAATAATAATAATAATAATAATAATAATAATAATAATAATAATAATAATAATAATAATAATAATGAATTATACACAAATAACCCGCACATTGGAGCTTACGACGACGTTTGGGTCCAACTTGAACATTTACAAGTCAGACTGACACACGAGGGGGAGGGCGCCTGTTGTCTCCGGGAACTCATAAGTGCTCACACATACTAAGTTATAAATACAGGGATTAAAAAAAAAAGAATGAAGAAGTGGATAGCGAAGGTGAAGTGCATAGTGGAGGTGAAGAGTATAGTGAAGGTGAAGCGTATAGTGAAGGTGAAGTGTATAGTGAAGGTGAAGTGCATAGCGAAAGTGAAGTGTATAGCGAAGGTGAAGTGTATAGTGAAGGTGAAGTGTATAGTGAAGGTGAAGTGTATAGTGAAGGTGAAGTGTATAGCGAAAGTGAAGTGTATAGCGAAGGTGAAGTGTATAGTGAAGGTGAAGTGTATAGTGGAGGTGAAGTGTATAGTGAAGGTGAAGTGTATAGTGAAGGTGAAGTGTATAGTGGAGGTGAAGTGTATAGTGAAGGTGAAGTGTATAGTGAAGGTGAAGTGCATAGTGGAGGTGAAGTGTATAGTGAAGGTGAAGTGTATAGTGAAGGTGAAGTGTATAGCGAAAGTGAAGTGTATAGCGAAGGTGAAGTGCATAGCGAAGGTGAAGTGTATAGTGAAGGTGAAGTGTATAGTGGAGGTGAAGTGTATAGTGAAGGTGAAGTGCATAGTGGAGGTGAAGTGCATAGTGAAGGTGAAATGTATAGTGAAGGTGAAGTGTATAGCGAAAGTGAAGTGTATAGTGAAGGTGAAGTGCATAGCGAAGGTGAAGTGTATAGTGAAGGTGAAGTGTATAGTGGAGGTGAAATGTATAGTGAAGGGTGAGAGTATGATGGCCAGGGTAGTAGGTAGGTATAATGTTTGTCAAGAAACAGAACAAGTGTTTCCTGACGTGGGTCTCAGTCATATGATGACCCGCAGCTGGAGCTTTAGATCATCTGACCGAGACCTTCCGCTAGCTTACCCCCCCCCATCACTTTAAACATTATGGTTATGATTATAACCATTAGAAGTACCAGGGAAGTGGTGAGCCGTCAGAGAGGTGTTGTCAACTGAGTCCCAGCATCACCACTGGATTCTTGTCCATACAGGTGTAATAACTTAACAATTAGCAGATGGATGAAAACTGCAGGATTCGAACCTAGACATTCTGCATCGTCTAGCTTCTGCACCGCCTAGTCTCTACACCGCCTAGTTTCTGCACTGCCTAGCTTCTGCACTGCCTAGCCTCTACACCGCCTAGCTTCTGCACTGCCTAGCCTCTACACCGCCTAGCTTCTGCACTGCCCAGCTTCGACTAGGCGTTTACACATATCTGAGAACTGGGTGTGTGGCTGAAGTATTGTGTACTGTGATGCAGAAGTTCGAGTCTTACTGGGACCGAGAGATCGTGTTAGCTGGGACAAACTGAGAGACGTGACGAAAAGCACACGAGAGAACAGTTTTTATGATTCGTGTTGGAATAAATGAATTAAAACAGAGTAGATAAGAAAAGATTGTTAATAGATGCGAAGACATTAATAACTGGTTCAAAGAGAACAGACTGTGACTTAATAAGAGGATTACAGCCTCGTGTTATGTAAAACCTTGTAATATTGTTGGTAAAATTACCCGCAATATGTTAGGGAAAATGACATATATGCAGCTAATGCGATATTTTTATTGTGACAACGTTTCGCTCTCCTGGGTTAGAAAAGCTCCTGGAGAGCGAAACGTTGCTACAATAAAAATGTCGCATTAGTTGCACATGTGTCCTTTTACCTAACATGTAAAATACGTACTGCGTAACACTGAGTTTGAACCTGAGGTGTGTGAGAAGGTCGATGCTCTAGACCAGGGGTTCTTAACCGGGGTTTTTTGGGGGTATCCATACCCCCAAGGGTATGGGAATCAAATAATGGGGGTATGGGACACCATCTCTGAACAATTAAAAAAAATGTTGTTAAATTAGAATAAACTATACTAGTTCTTCCATATGTAAAGTACAACCAAATTATTGACATCTTTTGAAGTCATACTGGTACCTAATAAGACTGACTATTGACATCTTTTGAAGTCATACTGGTACCTTATAAGACTGACTATTGACATCTTTTGAAGTCATACTGGTACCTAATAAGACTGACTATTGACATCTTTTGAAGTCATACTGGTACCTAATAAGACTGACTATTGACATCTTTTGAAGCCATACTGGTACCTAATAAGACTGACTATTGACATCTTTTGAAGTCATACTGGTACCTAATAAGACTGACAATTGACATCTTTTGAAGTCATACTGGTACCTAATAAGACTGACTATTGACATCTTTTGAAGTCATACTGGTACCTAATAAGACTGACTATTGACATCTTTTGAAGTCATACTGGTACCTAATAAGACTGACTATTGACATCTTTTGAAGTCATACTGGTACCTAATAAGACTGACTATTGACATCTTTTGAAGTCATACTGGTACCTAATAAGACTGACTATTGACATCTTTTGAAGTCATACTGGTACCTAATAAGACTGACTATTGACATCTTTTGAAGTCATACTGGTACCTAATAAGACTGACTATTGACATCTTTTGAAGTCATACTGGTACCTAATAAGACTGACTATTGACATCTTTTGAAGTCATACTGGTACCTAATAAGACTGACTATTCACATCTTTTGAAGTCATACTGGTACCTAATAAGACTGACTATTCACATCTTTTGAAGTCATACTGGTACCTAATAAGACTGACTATTGACATCTTTTGAAGTCATACTGGTACCTAATAAGACTGACTATTGACATCTTTTGAAGTCATACTGGTACCTAATAAGACTGACTATTGACATCTTTTGAAGTCATACTGGTACCTAATAAGACTGACTATTGACATCTTTTTAAGTCATACTGGTAACTAATAAGACTGACTATTGACATCTTTTGAAGTCATACTGGTACCTAATAAGACTGACTATTGACATCTTTTGAAGTCATACTGGTACCTAATAAGACTGACTATTGACATCTTTTGAAGTCATACTGGTACCTAATAAGATTGACTACTGACATCTTTTGAAGTCATACTGGTACCTAATAAGACTGACTATTGACATCTTTTGAAGTCATACTGGTACCTAATAAGACTGACAATTGACATCTTTTGAAGTCATACTGGTACCTAATAAGACTGACTATTGACATCTTTTGAAGTCATACTGGTACCTAATAAGACTGACTATTGACATCTTTTGAAGTCATACTGGTACCTAATAAGACTGACTATTGACATCTTTTGAAGTCATACTGGTACCTAATAAGACTGACTATTGACATCTTTTGAAGTCATACTGGTACCTAATAAGACTGACTATTGACATCTTTTAAAGTCATACTGGTACCTAATAAGACTGACTATTGACATCTTTTGAAGTCATACTGGTACCTAATAAGACTGACTATTGACATCTTTTGAAGTCATACTGGTACCTAATAAGACTGACTATTGACATCTTTTGAAGTCATACTGGTACCTAATAAGACTGACTATTGACATCTTTTGAAGTCATACTGGTACCTAATAAGACTGACAATTGACATCTTTTGAAGTCATACTGGTACCTAATAAGACTGACAATTGACATCTTTTGAAGTCATACTGGTACCTAATAAGACTGACTATTGACATCTTTTGAAGTCATACTGGTACCTAATAAGACTGACAATTGACATCTTTTGAAGTCATACTGGTACCTAATAAGACTGACTATTGACATCTTTTGAAGTCATACTGGTACCTAATAAGACTGACTATTGACATCTTTTGAAGTCATACTGGTACCTAATAAGACTGACTATTGACATCTTTTGAAGTCATACTGGTACCTAATAAGACTGACTATTGACATCTTTTGAAGTCATACTTGTACCTAATAAGACTGACTATTGACATCTTTTGAAGTCATACTGGTACCTAATAAGACTGACTATTGACATCTTTTGAAGTCATACTGGTACCTAATAAGACTGACTATTGACATCTTTTTAAGTCATACTGGTACCTAATAAGACTGACTATTGACATCTTTTTAAGTCATACTGGTACCTAATAAGACTGACTATTGACATCTTTTGAAGTCATACTGGTACCTAATAAGACTGACTATTGACATCTTTTGAAGTCATACTGGTACCTAATAAGACTGACTACTGACATCTTTTGAAGTCATACTGGTACCTAATAAGACTGACTATTGACATCTTTTGAAGTCATACTGGTACCTAATAAGACTGACAATTGACATCTTTTGAAGTCATACTGGTACCTAATAAGACTGACTATTGACATCTTTTGAAGTCATACTGGTACCTAATAAGACTGACTATTGACATCTTTTGAAGTCATACTGGTACCTAATAAGACTGACTATTGACATCTTTTGAAGTCATACTGGTACCTAATAAGACTGACTATTGACATCTTTTGAAGTCATATTGGTACCTAATAAGACTGACTATTGACATCTTTTGAAGTCATACTGGTACCTAATAAGACTGACTATTGACATCTTTTGAAGTCATACTGGTACCTAATAAGACTGACTATTGACATCTTTTGAAGTCATACTGGTACCTAATAAGACTGACTACTGACATCTTTTGAAGTCATACTGGTACCTAATAAGACTGACTATTGACATCTTTTGAAGTCATACTGGTACCTAATAAGACTGACAATTGACATCTTTTGAAGTCATACTGGTACCTAATAAGACTGACAATTGACATCTTTTGAAGTCATACTGGTACCTAATAAGACTGACTATTGACATCTTTTGAAGTCATACTGGTACCTAATAAGACTGACTATTGACATCTTTTGAAGTCATACTGGTACCTAATAAGACTGACTATTCACATCTTTTGAAGTCATACTGGTACCTAATAAGACTGACTATTCACATCTTTTGAAGTCATACTGGTACCTAATAAGACTGACTATTGACATCTTTTGAAGTCATACTGGTACCTAATAAGACTGACTATTGACATCTTTTGAAGTCATACTGGTACCTAATAAGACTGACTATTGACATCTTTTGAAGTCATACTGGTACCTAATAAGACTGACTATTGACATCTTTTTAAGTCATACTGGTAACTAATAAGACTGACTATTGACATCTTTTGAAGTCATACTGGTACCTAATAAGACTGACTATTGACATCTTTTGAAGTCATACTGGTACCTAATAAGACTGACTATTGACATCTTTTGAAGTCATACTGGTACCTAATAAGATTGACTACTGACATCTTTTGAAGTCATACTGGTACCTAATAAGACTGACTATTGACATCTTTTGAAGTCATACTGGTACCTAATAAGACTGACAATTGACATCTTTTGAAGTCATACTGGTACCTAATAAGACTGACTATTGACATCTTTTGAAGTCATACTGGTACCTAATAAGACTGACTATTGACATCTTTTGAAGTCATACTGGTACCTAATAAGACTGACTATTGACATCTTTTGAAGTCATACTGGTACCTAATAAGACTGACTATTGACATCTTTTGAAGTCATACTGGTACCTAATAAGACTGACTATTGACATCTTTTAAAGTCATACTGGTACCTAATAAGACTGACTATTGACATCTTTTGAAGTCATACTGGTACCTAATAAGACTGACTATTGACATCTTTTGAAGTCATACTGGTACCTAATAAGACTGACTATTGACATCTTTTGAAGTCATACTGGTACCTAATAAGACTGACTATTGACATCTTTTGAAGTCATACTGGTACCTAATAAGACTGACAATTGACATCTTTTGAAGTCATACTGGTACCTAATAAGACTGACAATTGACATCTTTTGAAGTCATACTGGTACCTAATAAGACTGACTATTGACATCTTTTGAAGTCATACTGGTACCTAATAAGACTGACAATTGACATCTTTTGAAGTCATACTGGTACCTAATAAGACTGACTATTGACATCTTTTGAAGTCATACTGGTACCTAATAAGACTGACTATTGACATCTTTTGAAGTCATACTGGTACCTAATAAGACTGACTATTGACATCTTTTGAAGTCATACTGGTACCTAATAAGACTGACTATTGACATCTTTTGAAGTCATACTTGTACCTAATAAGACTGACTATTGACATCTTTTGAAGTCATACTGGTACCTAATAAGACTGACTATTGACATCTTTTGAAGTCATACTGGTACCTAATAAGACTGACTATTGACATCTTTTTAAGTCATACTGGTACCTAATAAGACTGACTATTGACATCTTTTGAAGTCATACTGGTACCTAATAAGACTGACTATTGACATCTTTTGAAGTCATACTGGTACCTAATAAGACTGACTATTGACATCTTTTGAAGTCATACTGGTACCTAATAAGACTGACTACTGACATCTTTTGAAGTCATACTGGTACCTAATAAGACTGACTATTGACATCTTTTGAAGTCATACTGGTACCTAATAAGACTGACAATTGACATCTTTTGAAGTCATACTGGTACCTAATAAGACTGACTATTGACATCTTTTGAAGTCATACTGGTACCTAATAAGACTGACTATTGACATCTTTTGAAGTCATACTGGTACCTAATAAGACTGACTATTGACATCTTTTGAAGTCATACTGGTACCTAATAAGACTGACTATTGACATCTTTTGAAGTCATACTGGTACCTAATAAGACTGACTATTGACATCTTTTGAAGTCATACTGGTACCTAATAAGACTGACTATTGACATCTTTTGAAGTCATACTGGTACCTAATAAGACTGACTATTGACATCTTTTGAAGTCATACTGGTACCTAATAAGACTGACTACTGACATCTTTTGAAGTCATACTGGTACCTAATAAGACTGACTATTGACATCTTTTGAAGTCATACTGGTACCTAATAAGACTGACAATTGACATCTTTTGAAGTCATACTGGTACCTAATAAGACTGACAATTGACATCTTTTGAAGTCATACTGGTACCTAATAAGACTGACTATTGACATCTTTTGAAGTCATACTGGTACCTAATAAGACTGACAATTGACATCTTTTGAAGTCATACTGGTACCTAATAAGACTGACTATTGACATCTTTTGAAGTCATACTGGTACCTAATAAGACTGACTATTGACATCTTTTGAAGTCATACTGGTACCTAATAAGACTGACTATTGACATCTTTTGAAGTCATACTGGTACCTAATAAGACTGACTATTGACATCTTTTGAAGTCATACTTGTACCTAATAAGACTGACTATTGACATCTTTTGAAGTCATACTGGTACCTAATAAGACTGACTATTGACATCTTTTGAAGTCATACTGGTACCTAATAAGACTGACTATTGACATCTTTTGAAGTCATACCGGTACCTAATAAGACTGACTATTGACATCTTTTGAAGTCATACTGGTACCTAATAAGACTGACTATTGACATCTTTTGAAGTCATACTGGTACCTAATAAGACTGACTATTGACATCTTTTGAAGTCATACTGGTACCTAATAAGACTGACTATTGACATCTTTTGAAGTCATACTGGTACCTAATAAGACTGACTATTGACATCTTTTGAAGTCATACTGGTACCTAATAAGACTGAAATTGACATCTTTTGAAGTCATACTGGTACCTAATAAGACTATTGACATCTTTTGAAGTCATACTGGTACCTAATAAGACTGACTATTGACATCTTTTAAAGTCATACTGGTACCTAATAAGACTGACTATTGACATCTTTTGAAGTCATACTGGTACCTAATAAGACTGACTATTGACATCTTTTAAAGTCATACTGGTACCTAATAAGACTGACTATTGACATCTTTTGAAGTCATACTGGTACCTAATAAGACTGACTATTGACATCTTTTGAAGTCATACTGGTACCTAATAAGACTGACTATTGACATCTTTTGAAGTCATACTGGTACCTAATAGCACTGGTGATAGTGGTGTTAATTTCCAAAGATTGGTTAAGGTGGTATGGTGACACTGGACAGTCCACTGGAGGGATGGATCTGTAATCGTAAAAACATTAAGTACTCCTGAACTAGGCTATATTAAACTGTGGGATGATTTTTAATATTGATACATTCTTATACAAGTAAAATGGCCTTGAGTTGAATGTTGTGGGCAGCGCAAGATTGAGTACAATTTTCTAAGAGGAACTTCACTCCGTGGATTTTTTTTCTTAGCATAACTGAATACGTCAGTAGTGTGTTGCTACCTTATTATTATATACGATAGTTATATAGTGGGAGGCAGGGGAAGCTACGTTCCTCTGTCATGTTCCATCACGCAGGATGGGGGTCATACACTGCTTGAAATCTGTTTGCCTGACCTGGTAGACCTTAATAGAGCGATGAGGATATTGTTAAGTACTGGAATGAAGAACTGAGATGGGGGAGTGAGGAAGCAGACACCTTGCTACAAGAACCCAGACACGAATTTAAATTAACACAGCTGGGAGAGACCAGCTGGGAGATACATACCAGCTGGGTGAATTAAAAGGTCTTTTACACGAAAGCTTGCAAGATTTTATATAAAAAAAGGAATCCTTTACATACGCCCTGGCAGAAAATCCAGATATTATTGCTCGAACTGAATCTTGTCTGACCCTTAAAAAAGCCTAATAACAGAAATCGCCCCGAGTGGATATAATTTTTTAACGAGACTCTTAATCATAAGAAGGACGAAGGAGTGATTGTTTAAAACAAATTTCTTGCAACAAACACTCAACCATGATGCACTCAGATGTAACTCGGCCGAATTGTTGAATATATATATATATAAATATATATATATATATATATAAATATATATATATATATATATATATAAATATATATATATATATATATATATATATATATTATAAATTATTTTTTATTATCACACCGGCCGATTCCCACCAAGGCAGGGTGGCCCGAAAAAGAAAGACTTTCACCATCATTCACTCCATCACTGTCTTGCCAGAAGGGTGCTTTACACTACAGTTTTTAAACTGCAACATTAACACCCCTCCTTCAGAGTGCAGGCACTGTACTTCCCATCTCCAGGACTCAAGTCCGGCCTGCCGGTTTCCCTGAATCCCTTCATAAATGTTACTTTGCTCACACTCCAACAGCACGTCAAGTATTAAAAACCATTTGTCTCCATTCACTCCTATCAAACACGCTCACGCATGCCTGCTGGAAGTCCAAGCCCCTCGCACACAAAACCTCCTTTACCCCGTCCCTCCATATATATATATATATATATATATATATATATATATATATATATATATATATATATATATATATATATATATATATATATATATATATATATATATATATATATATATATATATATGTCGTGCCGAATAGGCAGAACTTGCGATCTTGGCTTAAATAGCAACGCTCATCTTGCCATACAGGACAAGCGAAAATTTGTGTATGCAATAATTTCGCAAAAATCATTCTGAACCTGACGAAAAAAATATATTTCACTGTGTTTGTTTAGTATTAAATTATTGTAAACAAATCTAAAATATATTTAGTTGGGTTAGGCTAAAATAAATTGTTCTTGTTATAATAAGGTTAGGTAAGTTTTCTAAGATTCTTTTGGAGCAAAATTAAAATTTTTTACATTAACATTAATGAAAAAAATATATCTTTAAACGTATAAGAGAAAATTTTAGAAAGGACTTAATTTTAAATGAGTTCTTGCTAATTGACCAGTTTTACATATTCGGCCCGACATATATCTATATATATATATATATATATATATATATATATATATATATATATATATATATATATATTTGAATATGATTTAATATAGGGAGGTACCACCTCTACAGCTGGACTGGGGACCCTCATCCTCAGAGAAGACAATAAACGTACCTCAGGGAAAACTCAAGGTTCTCCCCGGAGCTGTTTGAATACTTTCTTCTCCTATCACCCCCTATATTTTATATTCTGTGGGAAAATTTATTAATACACAGAATAAATACATTTACAGGAAACACAAACATGAATACAATGATACAATATGTTAAAGATTATGGATTTCCTCCAGCTCCTTTGAAGCCGGACGTGAGACAAGTATGCAGCAAGCATTTCCCCTCTGGATGGCCACGCTGAGGCGCTGGAACATGAAAGTGGCTGCCCTTGGGTCCCTGATGGTGTCGATGAGTCTGAAACCCAATTCTTTAAAGAAACGTCTGGCATTTTTTCCCCATGATCCCAAGGTCTCTGATCCCACTGGGACAAATCGATACTGTTGGCTTATGTCCCTGTACTTGCTGATCTTGTACTCCCCCCTGTGGTCAGCAGCTCCTCCCTCTCCCCCAACACTGTGATGGATATTGGTGTCAGCTAGTGTGGACACACAGGTATAGTCCCATACTAAGAGCTTGCCATTCTTCCAAGGATAGTGATACCGTCGGGGCAGTTTGCTGGGTTGTGGGTATTGTTGGCTGCTAGTGATCGGGGCTCCCTCTCGGCTGGGCATCCAGCTGTAGCAAGGGTTCTCTTTATGATGTCGTTGACCTCACTGTGTCTTGCATGCCAGCCCTTGGTTTTGGAACAGTTAAGACCATACAGACCATATTGGTTGGTTTGCGCTTCGCTGCAAATACACGTATATTCCGTGTGAATTGTGGCAGCAAGGCGCAGAGCCACTGCAATACGGAGGGTCTTAGGGTCGAGGCGCGTTCTCATTGCCGATATGGGAACTGTTTGGAGGAAGTCCCCGGAGTGAAATGCACTCACAGCTTGGAGACGGGCAGTCTCCCTGTCTGATGTTACAGCCCTGAGCATGTTGGCAAGCACCTTTTCAGTGATCGGGCAATCCCAGCTTGACTGTTTATGAGCCAGTGCTGCGCTAGGGTTTTGTGCTGGAGCAGCAAGAGTCTCCCATTCAGTGATGGCACTGGCATAGTTAGGGTCCTGTATTCCTGCTGAGTCACTGAGGTTATCAGGAAGAATTTATCTTACTAACTCGTTTGATGCTATGGAAGAGGATAGGAAAGCTGGTAGAGCAACCTGGGAGGATCTGCGTACTCCCAGCCCCTCAAGCCTGACCGGAAGTGAGGCTTGCAACCACTGTCCATCTTCCAGGGAAAGATTCAATACACTCTCTAGCATGGTCTTAAGGAGTCATATTCCTTGAGTTTCGGACTGCTGAAAGCTGGGGAGCATCTCAGAAAGTAGGTAAGTTTTGGGATTGACAGGCACCTGGTGAGTAGGTAGAAGGCATCAAGTGTATCGATGTCTTTCATCCTGCCTTCCATCGTCCGGAGGTCTGAGATTTTTTTCTCTAGGATCAGTTCGATGGCACTGGGCCCAAGAGGAGCACCAAGGAGAGTGCTGTTGGCTGGATCAATGGCTCGTGCTCCTGGTAAAACGGCACTAATATTCTGGATCATCTCTCAATTGGTAGAAACTATTTCACATTTGGTGGGGTTTAAAGAAAGGCCCAGGCTTTCTCCCATGTCTTTAATTTTTCTGATGTCCTCTAGGAGAGATTCTGTTGTGCCAGCTAGGGTACCATCATCCAAGAACCAGATATTGAGCTCACTGGAGAGTGCTTCTGTGACTTCCTTGATGACCAAACAGAATAGAAAGGAGGCAAGAGGGTTTCCCTGTTGCACACCCTCACACGAGTCAATTTCATGGTCCCCAAACAATAGTTTAGAAGTCACACTATAACAGGATTCTATGAAGGGGTAGAGGGTAGGAAAGTTTCTATAAACTGCTTGGAGAGCAGCACCCCTTCTGACTGAGTTGAAAGTGTTGGCAAAGTCCAATTTGACCAAGGCTTTTTCATCGGACATGTTATTGATATATACTCGTGCTGCGTGGGCAGCAAGGTACACAGTGCTTTACAAATTCCTTGCATTGTTAATATCTCTAGTAAGGCTGATGCATGCAGGAGATGAGATGAAAAGCTGTAAGCCTTCTCCCTGAAAGCTGGCTGCCTTGGATCAAAGTCTAGCGCAAGCTGGACTCCAAGGTATTGGTCTAGTGTGGGTAGATTGGTAAAGCACTGCGTACCTTGTTCCAAGGTTCGTAGGTTCGAGTCTCCTTCAGCCAGAGATCAGTGTTTATATATACAGTATATATATATATATATATATATATATATATATATATATATATATATATATATATGTGTGTGTGTGTGTGTGTGTGTGTGTGTGTGTGTGTGTGTGTGTGTGTGTGTGTACTCACCTAGTTGAGGTTGCAGGGGTCGATCCCAAGCTCCTGGCCGTGTGTGTGTGTGTGTGCTAGGAATTCGCAAGAGCAGGCGAAATATTTACAAACAATGCTCTCTGGCTGAAGGAGACTCGAACCTACGAACCTTGGAACAAAGTACGCAGTGCTTTACCAACCTAGCTACACTGGTCCAATACCTTGGCGCCTAGCTCACGCTAGACGTTGATCCAAGGCAGCCAGCTTTCAAACAGGAGGCTTACAGCTTTTCATCTCATCCCCTGCATGCATCAGTCTACTAGAGATTTTAACAATGCTAGGAATTCGCAAGAGCAGGCGAAATATTCCCAAATATTTCTGCATATATATATATATATATATATATATATATATATATATATATATATATATATATATATATATATATATATATATATATATATATATATATATATATAGTGCACCACCTCTACAGCTGGACTGGGGACCCTCATCCTCAGAGAAGACAATAAACGTACCTCAGGGAAAACTCAAGGTTCTCCCCGGAGCTGTTTGAATATTTTCTTCTCCTATCACCCCCTATATTAGATATTCTATGTGAACATTTATTAATAAACAGAATACATTTACAGAAAAACACAAACATGAATACAGTGGTACAATGTATTAAAGATCATGAATTCCTCCAGCTCCCCCGAAGCCGGACGCGAGCCAAGTATGAAGCAAGCATTTCCCCTCTGGATGGCTACGCTGAGGCGCTGGAACATGAAATTAATATATGAAGGAGGGGTGTTAATGTTGCAGTTTAAAAACTGTAGTGTAAAGCACCCTTCTGGCAAGACAGTGATGGAGTGAATGATGGTGAAAGTTTTTCTTTTTCGGGCCACCCTGCCTTGGTGGGAATCGGCCAGTGTGATAATAAAAAATAATATATATATATATATATATATATATATATATATATATATATATATATATATATATATATATATATATATATATATTTCAACAAGTCGGCCGTCTCCCACCGAGGCAGGGTGACCCAAAAAGAAAGAAAATCCCCAAAAAGAAAATACTTTCATCATCATTTAACACTTTCACCTCAGTCACACATAATAAGTGTCCGGGGTCTAAGATTGTTCAACTGCCTCCCAGCCTACATAAGGGAGATTACCAATAGACCCCTGGTTGTCTTTAAGAAGGCACTAGACAGGCACCTAAAGTCAGTACCTGACCAACCGGGCTGTGGTTCGTACGTCAGCTTGCATGCGGTCAGTATTAACAGCCTGGTTGATCAGACCCTGATACACCGTGAGGCCTGGTCTCAGACCGAGCAGCGGGGGCATTGACCCCCCGAAACTCTCTCCAGGTAAACTCCAGGTAAACATAAAAACATAAGAAAGGAGGAACACTGCAGCAGGCCTGTTGGCCTATACTAGGCAGGTCCTTTACAACCCTTCCCACTAACAAAATATTTGCCCAACCCAATTTTCAGTGTTACCCAAGAAATAAGTTTTGATGATTCTATTTACTCATTATGCAAGTCTCACTCAAATCCAACCCCTCTCACTCATGTATTTATCTAACCTAAATTTGAAACTACCGAATGGTTTAGCTTCAATAACCCTACTAGGCAGACTGTTCCACTCATCAACTACCCTACTTCCAAGCCAATACTTTCCTATATCCTTTCGAAATCTAAACTTATCTAATTTGAATCCATTACTGCGGGCTCTTTCTTGAATGGATATTCCCAAGACCTTATTTATATCCCCTTTGTTAATACCCATCTTCCACTTATACACTTCGATCATGTCTTCCCTCATTCTTCGTCTTACAAGTGAATGTAGTTAAAGGGTATTCAATCGTTCTTCCTACGGATGATTTCTAATGCTATGTATTAATTTGGTCATTCTACGCTGGATGTTTTCTAGCAAATTTATATCCATTCTGTAATATGGAGACCAGAACTCAGCTGCGTAATCTAGGTGAGGCCTTACTAATGATGTATAAAACTGTAATATAACCGCTGAACTTCTGTTGCTTACACTTCTTGATATAAATCTCAGTAATCTATTTGCCTTATTACGTACGCTTACGCAGTGCTGTCTTGGTTTAAGGTTACTGCTTACCATAACCCCCAAATCCTTTTCGCAATCTGTATGGCTAAGTTCTACGTTATTTAACTGATAAGTGCTAGGGTTATGGATACTCCCGAGCTTCAGAATCTTGCATTATCTACAATTAACTGCATCTGCCACTTTTCTGACCACGAACTGAGTTCGTCTAAATCCTCCTGAAGTTCCCTAACATCTACGTTTGAATCAATTATCCTACCTATGTTTGTGTAATCGGCGAATTTGCTCATATCACTAGTAATACCCTCATCAAGGCCGATTGAACATTAAAATGGTATAAAATACCGACAGGTTGTTAGGTAAGACACATATGCAACAGTTAGGTATCTTTATTTCGAAACGTTTCGCCTACACAGTAGGCTTCTTCAGTCGAGTACAGAAAAGTTGATAGAAGCAGAAGATACTTGAAGACGATGTAATCAGTCCATCACCCTTAAAGTTTTGAGGTGGTCAGTCCCTCAGTCTGGAGAAGAGCATTGTTCCATAGTAGGAAACAATATGGAGATGAAGTGACAAATTGGAGCCTTATATAGCGCCAAGAGGTGAGACGTAGGTCACTAGGAGAGGTAAGAACTCAGATGTTGTGAGGTCAGGTCCCTCTCAAATCCAGCCGTTCTCACTAGTGGAGGTAGTCGAAGTTGATTGCAGGTCTGTACCAAGATACCCTTGTGTTGCAGTGTCTCACAGATTGAACATTAAAATGGTATAAAATACCGACAGGTTGTTACAGATCCCCACTCGGATTTAACCCCATTTAAGCATACTCTCTGCTTCCTATTGGTGAGCCATGACTCGATCCATAACAGCACTTTTCCTCCAATGCCATGAGCTGCCACTTTCTTTAACAGTCTCTGGTGCGGTACTCTATCAAAAGCCTTACTAAAATCTAAATAAACAATATCGAATTCTTTTTCATGATCAACGGCTTCAAAAGCTTTACCGAAGAAAGTTAATAAATTAGGCAGGAACGGCCTCTCGTGAATCCATGCTGAGTATCATTAATCAACCTATGCTTATCGAGATGGCTTCTTATAATATCAGCTATAATTGACACTAGTAATTTGCCTACAATTGAGCTTAGGCTTACTGGGAGGTAATTTGACGGTAACGACTTGTCCCCTGCTTTAAAAATAGGAATTACATTAGCCATCTTCCACATATCAGACACTACACCTGTTTAAAGAGAAATATTAAAAATATTAGTCAATGGTTCACAAAGTTCCATTTTACACTCTTTAAGAACCCTTGGAAAAAGTTCATCAGGGTCCGGGGATTTATTTTGCTTTAACCGGTCTATCTGTTTGATAACCAATTCGCTAGTGACTATGATATTACATAATTTATCATCTTCAGGCCCACTATCAAAATTAATTACCGGGATATTGTTAGTGTCCTCCTGAGTGAAAAACCGAGAGAAAATAATTATTAAGAATAGATCACATTTCATTCTCCTTGTCAGTGAGATGCCCAGAGTTATTTTTAAGGGGACCTATCTTATCTCTAACTTTTGTTCTATAAACCTGGAAAAAACTTTTTGGGTTAGTTTTCGAATCCCTAACAACTTTAATTTCATAGTCCCGTTTAGTTTTTCTTATCCCCTTTTTAATGTCCCTCTTAATGTCAATATACTGATTCATAAGATGACCCTCACCTCTTTTGATACGCCTATAATTTTTTTTTCTGTCCTAAAAGATATTTGAGCCTATTATTCATCCATTTTGTGTCATTTCTATTCGATCTAGTTTCCTTATATGGGATAAATGTCCTTTGGGCAGCATGTATTGTGTTAAGAAAACTGTCATACTGATAGCTCTCTTCGTTACTCCAGTCTACAGATGATAAGTGTTCTCTAAGCCCATTGTAATCTAAATTATTAACAAGGGTTTCCTTGTTTGCCAAAACCAAGTCAAGCAGGTTATTTCCCCTTGTAGGTTCTGTCACAAACTGCTTCAAAAAAAAAAAAAAAACAATCCTGAACTGCTTCTAAGAAGTCGTTTGATTCTAAATTCCCAGTCAAGAAATTCCAGTCAATATGACTAAAGTCTCTTAGAATTACTACATTATCGTACCTTATGGCCTTAACAATTTCCTTCCATAGTAGTCTCCCTTGGTCCCTATCTAAGTTTGGGAGACGGTATATTACACCTAAAATCAATTTTTCATGTCCCTCTGAAAATTCTATCCAAACAGACTCTGTATGTGTTACTTCAGACTTAATACCCGTTTTTATGCAACAGTTCAAGCGATCTCGGACATACAATGCCACCCCACCCCCCTTCCCGATACTTCTATCTACTTGGAACAATTTAAAACCTTGAATGTGACATTCTGCAGGCATGTCCCGACTTTTTCAATTAAACCACGTCTCAGTTATGACAAATACATCAATGTTACCTGCACTAGCAACTAATCTCAACTCGTCCATCTTATTCCTGGCGCTACGGGAATTAGCATAATGTATATTTAAAGACCCTCCTTTTTCTGTTTTTCCACTAAACCTATTACTGTCCTTGTCGCCTAGTGTCACTGACTTTCCAATATCCACCTCATTCTGCCTATTACTAGTTCCCCTAGAACTCATAATATTACTACACTGGGACTTCGCTGTTTTCCTGCCAAAACCCATACCACTAACTATTCCTAGTTTAAAGTCCTAACTGCTCCCTCCACTGCAGTTGCCAGTGATATCACCCCAGACCTAGATAAGTGAACCCCATCCCTGGCATACATGTCATTTCTGCCATAGAAGAGGTCCCAGTTGTCAATGAATGTTACTGCATTTTCCTTACAGTATTTGTCCAGCCAGCAATTGACACCAATTGCCTGGAAAACCATTCATTTCCAACTCCTCTCCTTGGCAAAATACCACATATGATAGGGTTCCCACCTTTCCTCCTAATTATCTCTATTGCTGACTTATACCTGCTAATCAGGTCCTCACTCCTACATCTGCCAACAACATTGCCTCCAGCACTGAGACAGATAATAGGATTGCTCCCATTACCACTCATGATGTCATCCAGATGGCTAACAATATCCTTCACCCCAGCCCCAGGAAAACACACCCTCTGCCTCCTACTCCTGTCCTTCAAGCAGACGGCCCTATCCATGTACCTAACCTGGCTATCCCTAACAATAACAATGGCGTTGTTCGTCGTGATGTTCCCAGTAGTTGACTCACATTGATCAGGTAGCACGGAGAATGGGTTCGATGTTTCCACAACAGTTTCCTGGATCTTCGTTGATTCTACCTCTCCATCCGTCCTCTTGATCCTTAACTTTGTCCCATGCTTTCCAACCACTGTCCAGGTTCCTTACTTGGCTTGAGGATTCTCAACAGGAGGATTACTACGAATCTTCTTGTTTTCCTCAGTCAGTCGCTGTATCTCAAGCTTAGCCATCCTCAGTTCTTCCTTTAGCTGCTGGTAGAGTTGCTCAAGAGAGGACATCGTGTTCAGATTCACAGAGAGCACACAAGACACATCTTCACAGAGTTAAGTACAGGTCACCACTGGGTTAAGTACAGGTCACCACTGAGTTAAGTACAGGTCACTACAGATTGTGTGATCATATACAATCATGCGAGGCAGGAGAGAGACACTTGGAACAGAGATGAATAGTTTGATTCGAAGTAAACACAAATATTGAGATACCAGAATAACACTGTGATGGTTCACAGTTACAGAGCAACACTGTGATGGTTCACAGTTACAGAGCAACACTGTGATGGTTCACAGTTACAGAGCAACACTGAGATGGTTCACAGTTACAGAGCAACACTATGATGATTCACAGTTACAGAGCAACACTGTGATGGTTCAAAGCTACAGAGCAACACTGTAATGGTTCACAGTTACAGAGCAACACTGTGATGATTCACAGTTACAGAGCAACACTGTGATGGTTCACAGTTACAGAGCAACACTGTGATGGTTCACAGTTACAGAGCAACACTGTGATGGTTCACAGTTACAGAGCAACACTGAGATGGTTCACAGTTACAGAGCAACACTATGATGATTCACAGTTACAGAGCAACACTGTGATGGTTCAAAGCTACAGAGCAACACTGTAATGGTTCACAGCTACAGAGCAACACTGTTATGGTTCACAGTTACAAAGCAACACTGTAATGGTTCACAGTTACAGAGCAACACTGTGATGGTTCACAGCTACAGAGCAACACTGTAATGGTTCACAGTTACAGAGCAACACTGTGATGGTTCACAGTTACAGAGCAACACTGTGATGGTTCACAGTTACAGAGCAACACTGTAATGATTCACAGTTACAGAGCAACACTGTGATGGTTCACAGTTACAGAGAAACTAACTAACTGCTCTGAGGTATCAACAACATTAGTGGAACGAAGTACTGAACACAGATGGCGCAGACGACAGCTGAAACTGATTTAAAAGAACAGTTCTAAGTGTCGAGGATAACATACCAAGAAAAATTAAACGTGTAAAAAATTAAAGAAAGACAAGTTGGATGACGAAGCAACTAGATGAGGCTGCAGTAAAAAAAAAAAATAAGAGAGTAATGCACGTAAGAAATCTAAGACGTTGTGTAGTTTTAAAAAAAGTTGGATAAATACATGAGTGGGTGTGAGTTGGACCTGACTAGCTTGTGTTAGTAGGCCGGACGCCGTGTTCCTCCCTTAAGTGACGTGTCTGACCTCACTATATCAATGCATAAGCTGGTGGGAGAATTGAACCTGCCTCGCATAGGCCAGTAGGCCTGTGCCGTGTTCCTTCTTTCTTATGTTCTTATGTAATGTCGAAGACCATTGTAACTACGTACAGTTGCAGAGGGAGAAAGTATGAGGAAGGTTAAAAATACTCAGCAAGAATTTAAAAGATGAATTACACAAAACAGGAAAGGAGATCCGAAGGATTTCTTCCAGTACGTCGGGAAGGTAAAAAGGGAAAGAACAACGATAGGAATTTTAACTAGCGATAACATCAGAATAGCAAACAACAAAAGAGATATGGCTTCTGTACTCATCATAATCTCTGATCAGTATTCACAACTGAACACGACACAACGTCCTCAGACCGCAAAAAAAAAATTCAGTGACTGACACTGACGAACTAAGTAGTGATGGAATTAGCAGTCTTGACATAATAAAATACTTGGAGAAGCTGAATATTAACAAACCAAGTGGACCAGATGAAATACCTGTCTGTTATAAAGAATGTGGATACTAAATCACATACCTATTAATGGGAACATTAAACCAGTCACTAGGAGGCAAGATACCAGTACACTGGAAATTAACAAATGTTGCCATGATACTATATTTACAACCTGCGACTAGAATTGTTCTCAACTAATGTGCTATTAGCTTAAACATCCGTTCTGGGTAAAGGATCGGGGACTATTCTTAGGGACAAGAATGTTAATTTTCTGGAAAACAACAGCCTAATAACCACAAACCAGCATGCCTAACAAACTTACTCGAATTTTTCAGTTACATATATAAAAACTGGGATGAAAAAGGTCCTATCAGATGTAGAATACCTAGAGTTGCAGAAGACCTTCCACAGGGAACTCCCATCGAAGAGTGTTGGCCAAAATAGAAGGACATGGTGAAAGTGACGACAAATTTCATGCATGGGTAAGCGACTAGCTGACGGACAGGAAACAGTGGTACTCAGGGAGAGGTGTCGAGTGGCTCCCGTAAAGCGTTGAGGAGTTCTCCAAGGATCGGTTTTTGGTCCAGTCCTCTTTATGAAATACTTAACTGATTTCCAGGTAGGGTTAGCATCCAAGATAATTAGATGTGCAGACGAAACCAAACTAGGGAAAGTGTAGCATCCAAAGAAGATCGATTATTCAGAGTGATCTGAACAAGGCTGGCGCTGTGGTCCGAGGTGTGCGAGATGAAGTTCAATGTAGACAAGTAGAAAGTATTGTATTTTTGGTATAATAATTTTTCAGACATGAAAACAAAATGTTTGGCAACATGTTAACTTACCGAAACAAGTAAAGAAAAGAATGTTGGAGTAATCATAAGCAACGACCACAAAAAAAAAGCAATGTCTAACTGTGAACGGCAAAACTAACACAACTCTAAAAAAATAATTATCTAGAAATTTTGAGCACAAAGCACTAAGACACAATGTTGACCTTCTCTAATGTACTTGTTAGACAGCATCTTGAATATTCTGTCCGATTTTAATTTCCAGATTATACAAAAAGAAGAGGATATATTAGAAAGAGTAGAGAGTAGAACTACCAAAGTCGTACCATCACTAAGCAGCAAAACCTATAAAGAAAGATTCAAAACATTTAACCTGTTTCTCTTAACAAAGAGCGACTACGAGATCGCATTCAAACACTTAAAATATTGAATAACTTCGACACTCAAACATGAAGATCTATTTTAGTTGCTGAATGAATCCACAACGCTAAACAATGGAGTGAAATTGCGAGGCAAAAGATGCAAACAAAATTATATCAGAATGGAATCAACTCCTGAAAAAGTTTTAAGTGCAGAGTCAACACAATCATTCAAGAAAAACCTTAACAGGATGAATATGATAATGGTATATTATACACAGTAGGCTTCTTCAGTCCAGTATAGAGGTAGCCTCTGTACTCTACTAAAGAAGCCTACTTTGTAGGTTAAACGTTTCGGAAGATACCTGACTGCTGCACATGTGTCTTATCAACTTTAACAGGAACTTTACAAGTATGAGATTCAACTAGATAATGCGTGTCCTAGTATGTGTGTCCTAGTACGTGTGTCCTAGTAAGTCGAGTTGACTGAACCTTCTGCACCACATTCTCAGTACACACTTATCGTTCAAGACTGCTGGGTCACCCCAAATTGTTTTACATATCAGATGAAAAGTTATAAATGCCAGTAAGGTATATAAGGTATGATGAGAGGGGACAGGAGCTAGATACTGCCGTGGACGCTCTGTCTCACCCAGCCACTCACGAAACCGTAATAACACGATAGCAAACGAATCACGAAACAGAATCCTAAAATTCACATGCCAGTGTGTTAACCACTCGGCCAGGTGGCCTGTGAGTATTAGGACTCACTAGCCATGGGCTCAAACCCTGCCACTTGTTCCGTGATTTATTTCACACACTAAACTCAGGCGGACTACTACATACAGTCAACAATTATCTCAGGCCGCAACAGGATTCCAGGATACAGCAGTGTGTAATCTAATGCCGAGTTTGCAGGTTCGAATCCTGCTGGGGACTGAGAAATAATTTTTGTAAATAATTTCGCCTGTTTGTGAATTGTTAAACATTCAGTAAATGGATCATTGTAGAGTTGACAGATTCCTGGTATCAGTTCGACGACCGCATCAGGACGATCAGTTGACAACGAATCAATAATAGTAATAGAAATAGACGTAGAACCACTGATACACACAACTCTGTGAGTGCCAGTCGAATAACACGAAATTGTTACGACAGAAACAGTACTAATTTGGTTTACCTGGAGAGAGTTCCGGGGGTCAACGCCCCCGCGGCCCGGTCTGTGACCAGGCTTCCTGGTGGATCAGAGCCTGATCAACCAGGCTGTTACTACTGGCTGCATGCAAACCAACGTACGAGCCACAGCCCGGCTGGTCAGGAACCGACTTTAGGTGCTTGTCCAGTGCCAGCTTGAAGACTGCCAGGGGTCTGTTGGTAATCCCCCTTATGTATGCTGGGAGGCAGTTGAACAGTCTCGGGCCCCTGACACTTATTGTATGGTCTCTTAACGTGCTAGTGACACCCCTGCTTTTCATTGGGGGGATGTTGCATCGTCTGCCAAGTCTTTTGCTTTCGTAGTGAGAGATTTTCGTGTGCAAGTTCGGTACTAGTCCCTCTAGGATTTTCCAGGTGTATATAATCATGTATCTCTCCCTCCTGCGTTCCAGGGAATACAGGTTTAGGAACCTCAAGCGCTCCCAGTAATTGAGGTGTTTTATCTCCGTTATGTGCGCCGTGAAGGTTCTCTGTACATTTTCTAGGTCGGCAATTTCACCTGCCTTGAAAGGTGCTGTTAGTGTGCAGCAATATTCCAGCCTAGATAGAACAAGTGACCTGAAGAGTGTCATCATGGGCTTGGCATCCCTAGTTTTGAAGGTTCTCATTATCCATCCTGTCATTTTTCTAGCAGATGCGATTGATACAATGTTATGGTCCTTGAAGGTGAGATCCTCCGACATAATCACTCCCAGGTCTTTGACGTTGGTGTTTCGCTCTATTTTGTGGCCAGAATTTGTTTTGTACTCTGATGAAGATTTAATTTCCTCGTGTTTACCATATCTGAGTAATTGAAATTTCTCATCGTTGAGGTAGAGGTAGTTGTAGCCCGGATCTTCCATCCATTTCCATATCTTCTGTAAATTTCATGTCGTTTTTCCAATATGTTATGGTATATTTTTTTCCCTGGTTTCATGCCGGCAGTGGCCGGAGGGAGTGGGGAGAGAGCCTTCTGATTTTCTCTGCTTGACTCCTATAACTAGACAATACAATACAGTCTTTAATCTAGATAACAGTAAATGGTTCATCTCAGGAGACAGCTTTAGCGTGGACTCCAGAGTCCTCGGCTATCTGTTCCACGTACTCTCATGTACTCCCATGTACTCCAATGTACTTTTATGTGCTTCCATGTACTCTTATGTACTCCCTAACCTCCTTATCATCCCCTTTCCTCCTCCTTCTTACCTCCTCTCTACCCCATTTCCCCACCTTCTCTCGCCACCTTTCCCCTTACCTCACCTCTCCCCTTTCCCTACCTCTCTAGTTCTTTAATTTCCCATATTTCCTCCCCACATCTCCCCTCTTACCCTCCCCACATCTCCCCTCTATCCCTCCCCACATCTCCCTTCCTACCCTCCCAACCACGCCAAACAGCGTCATCACATTATTACACCGGGGAGGTAAACACCGACACCCCCTCCCCACACCTCCCTCCCCATACACCTCTCCCCCTCTCCCCTCCCCCTCCCCTCCCCCCTCCCCCACCAGTGACGCTTCTAAAAATACCTTCACAATTACTCCCTAACGTACCAACCTAAAAGGTACACGATTCTATATAAACACACAAAAAAAATATAAATTTGGGGGGAAATTCCCCCCATCAATATTTTCTGTCCATTGGAAAAATTATTTTAAACGATTATTTGCAAAAATAATGTTCGTTTTTATTTTCTCAATTATCAAAATAATTTTTTTACATGCAGTGAGTTGGATTATATTTTGCAATTATCATTTGAAAATACCAATTATGCGGCCATTGTATTAATGACTACGAATATATATATGTAGGTATACTCCTGTTAAGGTATGCTGTTAAAGTATATCCCTGTAAAGGTATACTGTTACAGTATACTCTTGTTAGCGTATACTGCTATAGTATACTTCTCTTAAGGTATACTGTTATAGTATACTCCTGTTAAGGTATACTCATGTTAACCCTTTTAGAGCCTAGTTCCCAGGTCTTCATGTATTCCTGTTTACTTGTAGCAGCGACCATACACAGGCCATACAACAGCCTGGTTGACCAGGCAAGCACCAGACGAGCCTGGCCCATGGCCGGGCTCCAAGAGTAGTGAAACCCTCGAAGCTCTTCACAGGTATATCAAAGGTAAAGGTAAGACAGGTTACCTGAAGCACAAGACCTCAACTTAAATGGCAAATTTACTTTATTAAGAATTATTGTCGAAACGTTTCGCCCACACAGTAGGCGTCTTCAGTAAGATACAGAGGTAGCAGGTGTAGTAGTGAAATCTAGATGTAATCAGTCCCTCGGATGTGTTGTAATCATCAACTTGTCGTATTTAATACCATTTTTGGCATCCCTTGAAGAGGGATGTCGAAAATTTGTATTCCTGCGAGGTTTCCATGGCATCCCTTGATAATGCCTCTTCTAATCGGCTTCAAACTTCCAGCGTTGGTGCATCATACTCAGAGGAAGGTTAAGACTATTAATCAGCTGTATAGGTATATTTTAGGCTACTGAAAATAGGAGGTAGAAATACTGAGACCTTCCCTGTTTTCAGCAAGGTCACTGGAGGCAGTGACCCACGGGTTTAAGCAAGGTCACTGGAGGCAGTGACCCACGGGTTTAAGCAAGGTCACTGGAGGCAGTGACCCACGGGTTTAAGCAAGGTCACTGGAGGCAGTGACCCACGGGTTTCAGCAAGGTCACTGGAGGCAGTGACCCACGGGTTTAAGCAAGGTCACTGGAGGCAGTGACCCACGGGTTTAAGCAAGGTCACTGGAGGCAGTGACCCACGGGTTTAAGCAAGGTCACTGGAGGCAGTGACCCACGGGTTTAAGCAAGGTCACTGGAGGCAGTGACCCACGGGTTTAAGCAAGGTCACTGGAGGCAGTGACCCACGGGTTTAAGCAAGGTCACTGGAGGCAGTGACCCACGGGTTTAAGCAAGGTCACTGGAGGCAGTGACCCACGGGTTTAAGCAAGGTCACTGGAGGCAGTGACCCACGGGTTTAAGCAAAGTCACTGGAGGCAGTGACCCACGGGTTTAAGCAAGGTCACTGGAGGCAGTGACCCACGGGTTTAAGCAAGGTCACTGGAGGCAGTGACCCACGGGTTTAAGCAAGGTCACTGGAGGCAGTGACCCACGGGTCAAGTCTTCAAGTGAAGGGCTGTAATCTATTGGTTATAATCAATAACCTTAATTTTTAAAGGGGTGGAGGGGTAAGCCAGCGGAAGGCCTCAATCAGATGACCAAAAGCTCCAACTGCGTGCCATCGTATAGTACCCGCATCAGGGAACACATGTCCTGTTTCCTGACAAACTTGACCTAACCTAAGTGAAGGGCTCTTGATTCAAGGATGTGAAGTACTTCTCTCTTTCCACTCATCAGACCTGGCCATCTCACACCTCTCTCAATATATGACCCCTACGGATTTTTCGCTTCCCCGTGAAAATTTTAATAATAATAATAATAATAATAATAATAATAATAATAATAATAATATAACTGCACCCTGAAGGAGGGGTGGAGATATGTTATAATTTTCACATATAGTATCGGCACGCCTCTGGCAAGACAGTGGAGCGGATGCTGACAGTATTTCTTCATTTTCTGGGTCACCTGCCTGGGTGGGAACCGGCCGACGTGTTAAAATTAAAACTAATAACCGAACCAAAATGATCACAGGAACAGTCATTTCAAATAACACGGTCATCAGACAGGCTGTTAAAAAACCTGGCCATTTAATTAGTCATTAGGAACACAACAGCCGGACAAACGACCAGTAATAAGCTTTGTTTACACTCGCTTGTTTGGTGTTTAAGTGGCAGACGGCAGTCACTCGGATTATTATGTATCTCTGACCATAACCACTGATAAACACACTCCAGCGTGAGCAAGTTAATGTGTCAGTTAATTATTTATAGTGTGGTATGAGGTGAGAGAGTCTCTGTCTCTCTCTCTCTCTCTCTCTCTCTCTCTCTCTCTCTCTCTCTCTCTCTCTCTCTCTCTCTCTCCCTCCCTCTCTTTCATCGTCAGTCCAACTGGATAGTCATAAATCATAACATGATAGTGAACATGATCCCTCGCTATCATCATTGTCACTCCTGGAAATGCTCTGCATTTCGAGGGGTGACAATCATGTTTCAAATCGTCATTTACATGATGATTTGAAACATAATTTATTATTATTATTATTATTATTATTATTATTATTATTATTATTATTATGTTGACGCTACCAGTCGGTGACGCTGGCAATTTGGGTATGCAGATTGGGTACTTTACATGTTCCTTACAACTTTCTGTAATAACCCTGGTGATACCATCTTCAGAGACGAACTGTGGGAGGTCACTGTGTCACACATCTCACGTACTGTACGACACACCTCACGTGCTGTGTGACACACACCTCACGTGCTGTCACATGCACCTCACGTGCTGTCACACACACCTCACGTGCTGTCACATGCACCTCGTGCAGCCACCTCTTCTACAATCAGGGCAGTCAGTGCGGCACCAGCTGCACCTCGTGCATGTGATCATGCATGGAATCTCATGGGGGTTTAAAACTGTTGTGGTTGTTCTAGGTTAGGTTAGGTACGCGTAGGTTAGCCAGGAATAATCTACACCAGCCTATATTTTAGCATAACACACAGCGTTAGTTAAAAGTATATATATATATATATATATATATATATATATATATATATATATATATATATATATATATATATATATATATATATATATATATATATATACATAATGTCAATTAGCAAGAACTCATTTAAAGTTAAGTCCTTTCTTAAAATTTCTTTTATACGTTTAAAGATAATTTGTTTTCTCATTTATGTTAATGTAAAAATTAAAAATTTTGTATCAAAAGAACTTTAGAAAACTTACCTAACCTTATTATAACAAGCGCAATTTAATTTAGCCTAATCCAATTAATATATTTTAGATAAGTTTACAATAATTTAATAATAAACAAACACAATGAAATATATATTTTTTCGTTAGGTTCAGAATGATTTTTGCGAAATTATTGCAAACACAAATTTTTGCTTGCCTTATTAGGCAAGAAGAACGTTGCTATTCAAGCCAAAATCGCAAGTTTTGCCTATTCGGCACGACATATATATGCGCTGAACTCTCACCTGAAGTGGTGCTAGATTACAGCCTACTGAAACGGGTCATTCTTAAGACTGACAGGTAACAAACACAGACTCTTACAGGAAAGAGTTTCGGAATTTAGCTATCAAGCCTGAGAAAAATTTCAGGCAGTTCCAGACCCACCAGTTGAGAATTTTCAATGTTTGGGTAAATAGTGTGAGTATTGACCATGGTTGCTGACCCAGTTTTTTCCCGCTAAACCTATTCGAACATTTGTGAAGAAAGGCAACTAAGAGTTAGTTTCTGAGGTGGCTGAGGCTGCAGATATTTATGCCTCTCCACAACACTTACCCTAAAGAAAGAGAGAGAGAAAATCATATCTTGCATCTCAGAAATCAGAGTCTGGGCCGTAATCACCCCTCAAGGAAGGTTCCTTGATGTTGGTGAGGGGCTCTTGATTTAGGGAATTGGATCTGTGCTCCAGTTCCCCGAATTAAGCCTGAATGCCTTCCACATCCCCCCCCCCAGGCGCTGTATAATCCTCCGGGTTTAGCGCTTCCCCCTTGATTATAATAATAATAATAATGGGCCGTAATCAGAGACTTCCAGAGAGTCCGCCAGCATTCACCGTAAAATGATCTGAATGTGGTGACAAAGGGCACAAAGGCCAACGCTGGCCGATGTTTCTTGGAATGCACTGAAGAAGCACCTTCCTTTCTGCTCTGTGATCTTCCTTATATTAACATAATAAAACAATTACATTACCGCTGCTGCTGCTCCTACTGCAGGAGCTGCTGCTGCTATTGCTGCTGCTGCATGAGCTGCTGCTGCTACTGCAGAAGCTGCTGTTTCTACTGCAGGAGCTGCTGTTGCTGCTACTACTGCTGTAGGCGCTGCTGCTGCTGCTACTTCTACTGTTGCTGCTGCTGCTGCTGCTGCTGCTGCTGCTGCTGCTGCTGCTGTTACTGCTGCTGTTACTACTACTACTACTACTTCTATTACTGCTACTACTATTGCTACTAGTACTACTATTGCTACTAATACTACTATTGCTACTACTACTACTACTACTATTGCTACTACTACTACTACAACTATTACTACTATTACTATTATTATTACTACTTCTACTACTTTTACTACAACTACTGGTATAAACCTTGATACATAATAAATACTAACAAGTTTGTTTAGAAAGACACGTAAGCAAACACTATGACATATTTATTAGAAAACGTTTCGGTCCTGGGACCTTGATCACTTCTAACATACAGAGGTAGAAAGACATTATATATATAGGCGGAGAGTGAGGTGTGAGTGACGCACGTGACCTGAAGAATGTCATGTTGGGATGAGGACGGGCAGACGATGAAATCATGTGACTCCTGTGTTGTTGGGTTGGTGGTGCTTAAGTATCATGTATGCTAATGTTTTTTAAATTTTGCAGTTTCCAGTGTTACGTTCTATAGTGTCGGTGACGGCGATTAGTGAGGCTTCTAGGCACCGTCGGCGTCTGAGGTCTGGTTCGGTGAGAACGAGTTGTGCCTCATTCCAGTTCATCAAATGACCCGTGGAGTCTCTGTGGAGGACACAGGCGTACCTTACATCGTCTCTGTTACAGGCACTTCGATGCTCGGTCAGGCAGACCGCAAGATCTCTGCCTGTCTCGCCTACATATTTCTTGGGACAGAATCCACAGGGGATGGTGCAGACGCCTGCTGTGGAAGTAAGAGATGTGGGGCACAGCAGGTGTCGACACCATCCCCTGTGGATCCTGTCCCAAGAAATATGTAGGCGAGATAGGCAGAGATCTTGCGGTCTGCCTGAACGAGCATCGAAGTGCCTGTAACAGAGATGATTTAAGGTACGCATGTGTCCTCCACAGAGACTCCACGGGGCATTTGATGAACTGGAATGAGACACAACTCGTTCTCACCGAACCAGACCTCAGACGCTGACGGTGCCTAGAAGCCTCGCTAATCGCCGTCACCGACACAATAGAAAGTAACACTGGAAACCACAAAATTTCAAAAACATTAGCATACATGATACTTACGCAGGCTAAGCACCACCAACCCAACAACACAGGAGTCACATGATCTCATCGTCTACCCGTCCTCATCCCAACATGGCATTCTTCAGGTCACTATGCGTCACTCACACCTCACTCTCCGCCTATATATATAATGTCTTTCTACCTCTGTATGTTAGAAGTGATCAAGGTCCCAGGACCGAAACGTTTTCTAATAAATATGTCAGAGTGTTTGCTTACGTGTCTTTTTAAACCAACTACAACTACTATTATTATTACTAGTACTACTGTTACTACAACAACTACTACTACTACTACTACTACTACTACTACCACTGCTGCTGCTGCTGCTGCTGCTGCTGCTGCTGCTGCTGCTGCTGCTGCTGCTGCTGCTGCTGCTGTTGCTGTTGCTGTTGTTGTTGTTGCTGCTGTTGTTTTCACACTTACACTACCCTTTTACCTCTCTACTGACCACCTAACGTAATCACTTCCCTCATCAAGCAAATCTAAATAATCTAAAAAAAAAGAAAATCTTTCTCTCTCCCTCCCTCCCTCCCTGGTTACTTAGCTCAGTGAGGTACTGAGGGGAAGGGAGGTGCTAGCAGGCTCAGGGAGACCAACACAAAGCAACACACGCTGCTGCCTCCTGCCTTCTGTTGCATACATCAGAGTCCATATCTTGTAGCATCCCTAGATTTATATGGCAATGAAAGACTGAATTATAACAGAGAAAAATGTTATTATTATTATTATTATTATTAGTAGTAGTAGTAGTAGAAGTAGTAGTAGTAGTAGTAGTAGTAGTAGTAGTAGTATTGTCGTTATTATTGTTACTACTGCTATTACTCTTACTATACTACTATTACTATTACTGCTGCCGCTCCTACTACCGCTGCTACCACCACCACCACTACAACTACTACTACTACTACTGCTGCTGCTGCTGCTACCACTACTACTACTGCTAATACTACTACTACTACTGCTACTACTACTACTACTGCTACTACTACTGCTGCTGCTGCTGCTGCTGCTGCTGCTGCTGCTGCTGCTGCTGCCCTCATGGTATAATCTTCGAGTTACTCCAAACTTGAGCTTTGAAATACTAAAACCGGACGTTTTCCTAGCAAAAGTTGTGTCTGAGTTTCCCAAACTTCTCAGTCTTCATCCATCCCTGAGCCTGGTGGTGCACACACTGCAACACTAGTAAACACACACACACACACCCCAGGACCAGGAGCTGAGTATCGACCCCTGCAGCCACAATTAGGTGAGAACACACATTTGTCCTAGGCACATAGTACCGAGCATATTTCTTGAGGCGCACATCAACCAAATAACTGCTGCAGGATATGGGCACCTAGCAAACTTAATAATAGCATTCCGATATTTCAGTAAGGAATCGTTCAGGACTCTGTACACCGTGTACGTCTGGCCCATATTGCAGTACACAGCACCAATTTGGAACCCACATCTTGCCAAGCACGTCAGGAAATTAGAGAAAGTGCAAAGGTTGGCAGAGAAACTAGTCCCGGAGCTAAGGGGCATGTCCTACGAGGAAAAGTTAAGGGAAATCGACCTGACGGCAATGGAGGACAGGAGAGACAGGGTAGATATGATAATGACATATAAAATACTGAGAGGAATCGACCAGATGGACAGAGATAGGATGTTTCAGAGATGGGACACAGCAACAAGGAGTCACAGTTGGATGTTAAAGACTCAAATGAGCCACAGGGATGTTAGGAAGTACTTTTTCAGTCATAGAGTTGTCAAGAAGTGGAATAGTCTGGAAAGTGATGTGGAGGCAGGATCCATACATAGCTTTAAGAAGAGGTATAATAAAGCTCATGGAGCATGGAGAGACTGACCTAACAGCGACCAGTGAAGAGGCGGAGCTAGGAGCTATGGATCGACCCCTGCAACCACAATTAGGTGAACACAGTTAGGTGAGTACACACACACACACACACACACACACACACACTACAATGGATGAGAGAATACCTGACAGGGAGGCAACAACGAGTCATTGTACGTGACGAGGTGTCAGAGTGGGCGCCTGTGACAAGCGGGGTTCCAATGGGGGCAGTCCTAGGACCTGTGCTGTTTTTGGTATATGTGAATGACATAACGGAAGGGATAGACTCAGAAGTGTCCTTGTTTGCAGATTATGTGAAGTTAATGAGAAGAATCAAGTCGGTCGAGGATCAGGCAGGACTACAAAGAGACCTGGACAGGCTACAAGCCTGGTCCAGTAACTGGCTCCTTAAATTTAACCCTGCCAAATGCAAAGTCATGAAGATTGGGGAAGGGCAAAGAAGACCGCAGACACAGTATAGTCTAGGTGACCAAAGACTGCAAACCTCACTCAAGGAAAAAGATCTTGGAGTGAGTATAACACCGAGCACATCTCCTGAGGCGCACATCAATCAGATAGCTGCTGCAGCGTACGGGCGCCTGGCAAACCTACGGATAGCGTTCCGATACCTCAGTAAGGAATCGTTCAAGACTCTGTACACCGTGCACGTCAGGCCCATACTGGAGTATGCAGCACCAGTTTGGAACCCACACCTGGTGAAGCACGTCAAGAAATTAGAGAAAGTGCAAAGGTTTGTAACAAGACTAGTCCCAGAGCTAAGGGGATTTTCCTACGAAGAAAGGTTAAGGGAAATCGGCCTGACGACACTGGAGGACAGGAGGATCAGGGGAGACTTGATAACGACATATAAAATACTGCGCGGAATAGACAAGCTGGACAAAGACAGGATGTTCCAGAGATGGGACACAGAAACAAGAGGTCACTGGAAGTTGAAGACTCAGATGAATCAAAGGGATGTTAGGAAGTATTTCTTCAGTCATAGAGTAGTCAGGCCGTGGAATAGCCTAGAAAGTGACGTAGTGGAGGCAGGAACCATACATAGTTTTAAGGCGAGGTATGATAAAGCTCATGGAGCAGGGAGAGAGAGGACGTAGTAACAATCAGTGAAGAGGCGGGGCCAGGAGTTATGAATCGACCCCTGCAACCACAAACAGGTGAGTACAAATAGATGAGTACACACTCCTTATAAAACATGTTAAGAAACTGGAGAAAATGCAGAGGTATACAACGTGTCTAAAGGAAGTAAACCTGACTGCTTTACAGCAGAGAAGAACGAAGGGGAGACACGATAACAGCGTGCAAAATTCTTAAGGTAACTGATAGAGTTAACAGGGACAGACTATTTGAGAGGCAAGAAAGATATAGGAGGCACAGCTGAGTAACAGGAATGTCAGGAAGTACTTCTTCAGCTGAGCGTGGTTAAGAAGTTAATGACCTGGATAAAGAAGTGGTCGAGGCAGGTTGTATATATAATTTATGTATGTATATTGAATATATAATTAATAAGGACAAATTACAGTTCCTCCACTATGGGAGACTGGAGGAAATAATTACTGAACCAGAGCACAAAACAACATTGTTACCGTGTCGCTACCATGTGTGAGACTCGTGAATGATGTCAGGGATCACAACATTGTTACTGTGTCGCTACCATGTGTGAGACTCGTGAGTGATGTCAGGGATCACAACATTGTTACCGTGTCGCTACCATGTGTGAGACTCGTGAATGATGTCAGGGATCACAACATTGTTACTGTGTCGCTACCATGTGTGAGACTCGTGAATGATGTCAGGGATCACAACATTGTTACTGTGTCGCTACCATGTGTGAGACTCGTGAATGATGTCAGGGATCACAACATTGTTACTGTGTCGCTACCATGTATGAGACTCGTGAGTGATGTCAGGGATCACAACATTGTTACCGTGTCGCTACCATGTATGAGACTCGTGAGTGATGTCAGGGATCACAACATTGTTACTGTGTCGCTACCATGTGTGAGACTCGTGAATGATGTCAGGGATCACAACATTGTTACTGTGTCGCTACCATGTGTGAGACTCGTGAGTGATGTCAGGGATCACAACATTGTTACTGTGTCGCTACCATGTGTGAGACTCGTGAGTGATGTCAGGGATCACAACATTGTTACTGTGTCGCTACCATGTGTGAGACTCGTGAGTGATGTCAGGGATCACAACATTGTTACCGTGTCGCTACCATGTATGAGACTCGTGAGTGATGTCAGGGATCACAACATTGTTACTGTGTCGCTACCACAAGCAAAATGGTAGTCTGGATAACTAAACCATTCACAACAAGAGATGCCGAGCCAGTGACGATAGTCTTCAAGTTACTTGTTCTCTCCAGGCTGGAATGTTGCTGTATATGAACGGGCCCCCTTCCAGGCAGGAGACATTGTATAGCTAGAAAATGTGCAGAGAGCCTTCACTTCCCTTTTTATTTCAAGCATCTAAACTACCGAGAACACTCGAAGTCTCTTGAACTGTATTCTCTGGAACGTAGGCAGCAAAGGTACATCATAATTTACACCTGGAAAATCCTGGAGAGATTGGACTCAAACCTGTACACTGAAATCAGTTTACATGACAACAAGAGGCCTCTCAGACGGTATAGAGCACCTCAAACAAAAGGCGTATGAGGTCCTCGACTTTTCAACGCCTTACGTGCATAAGGGGGATCAACAAACCTCTGGCTGTCTCCAAGAAGGAACTTGATAAGTACCTCAAGTCACTTCCTGATTAGCCGGACTGTGATGCATATGATAAAATACATACAGACAGCGCCAATAGCCTGGTCGATCGAGCCAGCAGCGGGGAGATCTGGTCCGTGACCGGGCCACTGGGGCGATAACCCCCGGAATCGTCGTATAATAAATGTAAGGTACGGATACTCTCAGGATACTGTACATCACATATATGCGACCATCATGAGAGTACGCAGCGCCAGCTTGGTACCCTCACCTCGGATACGTCAGAAAACTTAAAACATCCTGAAATTTTCCACCAGACTCGTTCCTGAGATGAGAACCTGAGCTACAAGAACATCACTACTAAGTTGTACTAGATACACTCTTTAATTTTTAAAGTGGTGGATGGGTAAGCCAGTGGAAGGCCTCGGTCAGATGATCAAAAGCTCCAGTGGCGGGTCTTCATATGACTAACACCCGCGTCAGGAAACACTTGTCCTGCTTCCTGACAAACCTTACCTGACCTACAAGAACACACTGCTAGAACTAAAATAACATTCAGAGGCGAACAATATCAGATCTTACAAGATAGTCAGAGTTTTTGATAAACTTTATAAGCAAGAAATACTAGTACAAGAGGTTACTAGGATAATGGGGACTAGGATGAGGGAAGAGGAGGACAAATGAAAATTAAACACCGGAATGAAGCCACATGATTATAAAGGATATTTGAGGTGAGGGGAATGGCGGGTAAATGGAACTCACTAGTGGAGTCAACTCCAGAAGTGAATTGAAATGCAAATTCAACAAAGCCCATAAAGTTGAGGGAACATTATACCAGCTGATTAACGACGCCACTGAAGACCGGTAGAGGAACACAATACTTTAACAAAGAACCATCTTATAGGATAACAATAGTGTCTAACACGACGGAGAAGAGCGCTGTTAGTGTCCGTCAGAAAGGAAGCGGCCGCTGGTTTTCCCACTGTATTGTTGAAAGCAAGGGGAAGTAAACACCGGTAGTACTGATACATATATCTACTGGTGCATATATCTACTGGTGCATATATCTACTGGTACATATATATACTGCTCCGGTTCATGCTCATCTTTTTTCCCTTACAAAACAGTGTTGAAACTGGCCGCTCTCTTTTCCACAGACTCACAAAAAACTAAAGAAGAGCTTCCACTGCTTACATTTAATTTGGTAATTATTATTATTATTATTATTATTATTATTATTATTATTATTATTATTATTATTATTATTATTAAGGGGAAGCGCCAAACCCGTAGGATTATAGTGCCTGTGAGGGGATGTGGTAGGTATTCAGGTTTAATTCACGGAACTGGAACACAGATCCAATTCCCTAGATCAAGAGCCCCTCACCAACATCAAGAAACCTTCCTGGAGGGGTTAATTTGATAATAATGGTAGAATTACTGACTAAATGTTAGGTCAATGGACACAGATGCAGCTAATGTGACATTTTACTGTGGCAACGTTTCACTCTCCAGGAGCGAAATGTTGCCAGAATAAAATGCATCATTAGTTGCATCTGTGTCCATTGATCTACATATAATTTGACTGAAGCTTGAGTGTGTTTTTTTTTTATTTAATAAAGCTTAGATTTATTGGTTATTACCGTATTTTCCTGCATATAAGGCGCACGACAGAAGTATCATAATGGTAAATCATTACGCATATTCAAGGGATAATTACCTTGATACTTTATGTTAAAGTGTAACACAAAGCCTATCCTTGATCCTGACCTTGAGCATATAAGACGCAGGCTGATTTTCCAAGACTTCTTATGGGGAAAAATGAGCGTCTTATATGCCGGAAAATACGGTACTTCCAGTCTAACTCCTCTTCCTTCCAAGAATGTTTTTAATTATTCTCCAACTCCTACTGGAGCTGTTTCCTCATTTTTTTTTCTCTCTCTCTCTTCATCTTATTCATCATCTCCATCTTCATCAAGGGCTGCTTTCATTTACCTATTCATTTAGCGTCTGAGCTGCGGGTCAGTGAAGTTCCCCTCACCGTGAGAGGCTGAGATCCACCTTGTGTTGACACTCTCTGAGTGCTCTCCCGTGTTACATACTCAAGCCTCCGTCTTCTCATTCATATTCCGTGGTAGTCTGCAACTAATTACGCCCTGCCTCTTCCAGATGCTGTTCTGCCTTCTCTTCCATCTGCTGTTCTGCCTTCTCTTCCATCTGCTGTTCTGCCTTCTCTTCCATCTGCTGTTCTGCCTTCTCATCCATCTGCTGTTCTGCCTTCTCTTCCATCTGCTGTTCTGCCTTCTCTTCCATCTGCTGTTCTGCCTCCTCTCTTCTACCCTCTCTTCCACCTGCTGTTCCGCTTCTACTCTTCTGCCTTCTCTCGGTACCTGTTATTCTTGCTCCTGTAAAAGCTTTTCTTGAATTCTCTTCAACTCGCTTTTATCTTCTCTTCTACTTGCTTTTCTGCCTTCTGTTGTACCAGTTCTTCAACGTGTTCATTTACCTCCTCGTCTATGCGTTTCACACTCTTCTTTTATTTACACCTTCGTCACATTGTTTCTCGTGTGAGACACCAACACACCTCGCCTCCTGCACTGCTAATCATCCTGCTCTCAGTGATTTATTGAAATTTATTGATTTACTTTACCCTTTATTACGTATACGGAGCCAGTGCAGGGATAGAGAGAGGAAGAAAGGATAAACGGCAGAGAGGAGAGAGATAAGGGAGAGAAAGGGGTAGAGAGGTAGATTTAGATTTTGCCACCGAAGTGGCTAGTTTATTGTGCACCCCATATCCATCCTGTGGACGGTAGCGCGAGAGCATGTGGATACACAAAAGGCCTAGGAACTAGGCCCCAAAGGGTTAACAGGAATACATATGGATTTATATCTACATATCTATAGAGAGGAAGAGGGGAAACAGAGCGTAAATACATTGTTTCACTTACACACACACACACACACACACACACACACACACACACACACACACACACACACACACACACACACACACACACACACACACACACACACCTCAGAGGCTATGGTATCTTACAAGGTGATGAATTATATCCATGTGCAATATCTGGGTATCTTTGCATTAACATGTACCATTCAGATAACTGACAAGGTGTCATCGTGGATTCCACGAGAGAGAGCAGAAACCTTCTTGAAAATTTGCAACATGTAAACGGATACTGGACAATTAACAGAGACCTGGAAGACAGCAAGTGTCGTCTCAGTGTTTCAGGAAGGAGACAAACAGGAACTGTTCAACTCCAGATCAGCAACACTGGTATATACACTATGTAAGCTAATGAACAGTCAGAAGATAATCAGAGAAATTTAATTCATAAACAAATGACCAGCACGGGGAAAGAAGACAAATCTTTTTTTTTTTTTACAAATCTGCTGCCGTTCTACGAGGAACTTACAGAAGTATGAGAGAGAGAGAGAGAGAGAGAGAGAGAGAGAGAGAGAGAGAGAGAGAGAGAGAGACAGACAGACAGACAGACAGACAGACACAGACAGACAGACAGACAGACAGAGACCGAGAGACAGAGATACAGAGAGACAGACAGACAGACAGAGAGGATGGATGGGTAGAATGTTTATTCTTGAAATGCAAGAAGGTATATGATACTGTACGCTGGATGAGAATGGGACAAAAACTTGAGAAGCTACAGGGTTAACATGGGATGTGCTACAATGTGTCTAAGAGAACCTTGTGGGGGAGGTGACCGTTTGTCAGAATGGAAAAGCATAATAAGCGGGTTTCCGCAAGGATTGTATTAGAACCCAGTATTGTGGAAGATGAGGAGTTTGAGGTAATTAGTCCCTCAGCCGTTCTTCTCTGTATTGGACTGAAGAAGCCACTGGCTGGCGAAACGTTTCCAAAATAAAGATACCCAAGTGTTGCACAAGTGTCTCATTCTTCAACTTGTCGGTTTTTCTAAATCATTTACATCATAACCGGTACTGTTTCTGGTATAAGTGAACGACATGCCATAAGAAACAGAGTCAGATAAATCCCTGTTTACACATGATGCAAAACTAGTGAGGAGACTATAAACTTAACGACGACAAGGAATGGTTGTTGGTGGACCAGAACAAACTGCAAGACTGGTCAAACAAGTGGCTACTGGAATCTAGCCTCAGCTTATGCAAGGTTATGAAAATTGAGTAAGGGGCAAGAAGACCGGGAACTGACTATAGATTCGGCTGACCAGAGGCTACAAGTCTTCCTCGAGGTGAGAGACCTCAAGGTGAACATAGTGGGAACCATATCGCCGGAGACACGCACCAGACGAATTCTCGTCTGGTAAATCTCAGAGCTACTTTCAGGAATCTCAACAGTCAAACGCAGCTCTGTATAAAACATATGTCAGGAACATTTTGGTGTAAGGAGCACCAACATAAAAATCACACTTAAGAAAGCATGTTAAGAAACTGGAGAAAGTACAGAGGCATCCCAAGAGACCTATCACAACACTCTTGGGATGAGGTATGTGAGGCTAAAGGAAGTGAACCTGGACATATTTGAAGATAAAAGAGTCAGGAAAGTCATTACATACGAAATATTTAAAGGACCTGCCCGCCTCTAGAACATATTGTTCAAGAGGCGGGCAACGGGTACACGAGGGCACAGCTGGAAGTTAAAACAGTTTAGCCACAGGGATGTCAGGGAAAGTTTATTCACCCTCATTATTATTATTATTACAATCAAGGGGGAAGCGCTAAACCCGGAGGATTATACAGCGCCTGGGGGGGGGGGGATGTGGAAGGCATTCAGGCTTAATTTGGGGAACTGGAGCACAGATCCAATTCCCTAAATCAAGAGCCCCTCACCAACATCAAGGAACCTTCCTTGAGGGGTATTCACCCTCAGAGTTCAGAAAGTGGAATAACCGGACGAAATGGTGGTTAAAACTTACTTTTTTTGCACACCTCTATTAATTGATGCAATAAGGATCACAAGGCTAGGAACAAGTGAACCAGTTAACGGCCAGTTAAGACGTGGCAGCAAGGGATACTCTCTGTCTCTCCCTCCCATAACTACAATATTTATTGTCTGATATATCGCGGCCTTTGTTGTGATTCTGTCGCGCGTGTGTGTAAGCGTATTTGTGTGTACTTGCGTGCAGTCAGTTGTCCAAGTGTGCGTCAAAACACCTCTGTAATCAGTAATGATCTTTATTGGATCAGAGCGCTGTGTTGCCCACCTGCTGAGGCAGACAACTGCTCTTCTTACTACACACTGTGTATAGAGAAGGTATTATTATTATTATTATTATTATTATTATTATTATTATTATTATTGTATTATTTTTACTATTGCTAATTTTATAATTATTATTATTATTATTATTATTATTATTATTATTATTATTATTATTATTATTATTTGTATTATTATTTTATTATTATTATTATTATTATTATTAATTATATTTTTTATTTTCATATTATGTTCACGGAAAGCGCTAAACCGGTACGTGTCAGTGCTTGAGAAATGGTAGGAAATTAGGTTTGATCCGTGAAAAAAAGGGTAGCTTCAATTCCTTTGATCAAGAGCCCTTCACCCTTTGAAGGACTCGAATTTATAACCCTGGAAGTTGAGTGCATGTGGCAGGACGAGATGATAGTCATCTAAGAATTTCGTATGTAATGACTTTCCTGGTTCTTTTGTCCTCAAATAACTTACCACAAGCCTGGTGCTCTGTGTAGGGAAACAGCGCCTAGCCTAGGCTGGGCCTCCATACTTGTTTGTGGTCTGATGTGTGGCGAAAGTGCTGTGTACTTTCATGCATATATATATATATATATATATATATATATATATATATATATATATATATATTTTTTTTTTTTATTTTTTATTATCACACCGGCCGATTCCCACCAAGGCAGGGTGGCCCGAAAAAGAAAAACTTTCACCATCATTCACTCCATCACTATCTTGCCAGAAGGGTGCTTTACACTACAGTTTTTAAACTGCAACATTAACACCCCTCCTTCAGAGTGCAGGCACTGTACTTCCCATCTCCAGGACTCAAGTCCGGCCTGCCGGTTTCCCTGAATCCCTTCATAAATGTTACTTTGCTCACACTCCAACAGCACGTCAAGTATTAAAAACCATTTGTCTCCATTCACTCCTATCAAACACGCTCACGCATGCCTGCTGGAAGTCCAAGCCCCTCGCACACAAAACCTCCTTTACCCCCTCCCTCCAACCCTTCCTAGGCCGACCCCTACCCCGCCTTCCTTCCACTACAGACTGATACACTCTTGAAGTCATTCTGTTTCGCTCCATTCTCTCTACATGTCCGAACCACCTCAACAACCCTTCCTCAGCCCTCTGGACAACAGTTTTGGTAATCCCGCACCTCCTCCTAACTTCCAAACTACGAATTCTCTGCATTATATTCACACCACACATTGCCCTCAGACATGACATCTCCACTGCCTCCAGCCTTCTCCTCGCTGCAACATTCATCACCCACGCTTCACACCCATATAAGAGCGTTGGTAAAACTATACTCTCATACATTCCCCTCTTTGCCTCCAAGGACAAAGTTCTTTGTCTCCACAGACTCCTAAGTGCACCACTCACTCTTTTTCCCTCATCAATTCTATGATTCACCTCATCTTTCATAGACCCATCTGCTGACACGTCCACTCCCAAATATCTGAATACGTTCACCTCCTCCATACTCTCTCCCTCCAATCTGATATTCAATCTTTCATCACCTAATCTTTTTGTTATCCTCATAACCTTACTCTTTCCTGTATTCACCTTTAATTTTCTTCTTTTGCACACCCTACCAAATTCATCCACCAATCTCTGCAACTTCTCTTCAGAATCTCCCAAGAGCACAGTGTCATCAGCAAAGAGCAGCTGTGACAACTCCCACTTTGTGTGTGATTCTTTATCTTTTAACTCCACGCCTCTTGCCAAGACCCTCGCATTTACTTCTCTTACAACCCCATCTATAAATATATTAAACAACCACGGTGACATCACACATCCTTGTCTAAGGCCTACTTTTACTGGGAAAAAATTTCCCTCTTTCCTACATACTCTAACTTGAGCCTCACTATCCTCGTAAAAACTCTTCACTGCTTTCAGTAACCTACCTCCTACACCATACACTTGCAACATCTGCCACATTGCCCCCCTATCCACCCTGTCATACGCCTTTTCCAAATCCATAAATGCCACAAAGACCTCTTTAGCCTTATCTAAATACTGTTCACTTATATGTTTCACTGTAAACACCTGGTCCACACACCCCCTACCTTTCCTAAAGCCTCCTTGTTCATCTGCTATCCTATTCTCCGTCTTACTCTTAATTCTTTCAATTATAACTCTACCATACACTTTACCAGGTACACTCAACAGACTTATCCCCCTATAATTTTTGCACTCTCTTTTATCCCCTTTGCCTTTATACAAAGGAACTATGCATGCTCTCTGCCAATCCCTAGGTACCTTACCTTCTTCCATACATTTATTAAATAATTGCACCAACCACTCCAAAACTATATCCCCACCTGCTTTTAACATTTCTATCTTTATCCCATCAATCCCGGCTGCCTTACCCCCTTTCATTTTACCTACTGCCTCACGAACTTCCCCCACACTCACAACTGGCTCTTCCTCACTCCTACAAGATGTTATTCCTCCTTGCCCTATACACGAAATCACAGCTTCCCTATCTTCATCAACATTTAACAATTCCTCAAAATATTCCTTCCATCTTCCCAATACCTCTAACTCTCCATTTAATAACTCTCCTCTCCTATTTTTAACTGACAAATCCATTTGTTCTCTAGGCTTTCTTAACTTGTTAATCTCACTCCAAAACTTTTTCTTATTTTCAACAAAATTTGTTGATAACATCTCACCCACTCTCTCATTTGCTCTCTTTTTACATTGCTTCACCACTCTCTTAACTTCTCTCTTTTTCTCCATATACTCTTCCCTCCTTGCATCACTTCTACTTTGTAAAAACTTCTCATATGCTAACTTTTTCTCCCTTACTACTCTCTTTACATCATCATTCCACCAATCGCTCCTCTTCCCTCCTGCACCCACTTTCCTGTAACCACAAACTTCTGCTGAACACTCTAACACTACATTTTTAAACCTACCCCATACCTCTTCGACCCCATTGCCTATGCTCTCATTAGCCCATCTATCCTCCAATAGCTGTTTATATCTTACCCTAACTGCCTCCTCTTTTAGTTTATAAACCTTCACCTCTCTCTTCCCTGATGCTTCTATTCTCCTTGTATCCCATCTACCTTTTACTCTCAGTGTAGCTACAACTAGAAAGTGATCTGATATATCTGTGGCCCCTCTATAAACATGTACATCCTGAAGTCTACTCAACAGTCTTTTATCTACCAATACATAATCCAACAAACTACTGTCATTTCGCCCTACATCATATCGTGTATACTTATTTATCCTCTTTTTCTTAAAATATGTATTACCTATAACTAAACCCCTTTCTATACAAAGTTCAATCAAAGGGCTCCCATTATCATTTACACCTGGCACCCCAAACTTACCTACCACACCCTCTCTAAAAGTTTCTCCTACTTTAGCATTCAAGTCCCCTACCACAATTACTCTCTCACTTGGTTCAAAGGCTCCTATACATTCACTTAACATCTCCCAAAATCTCTCTCTCTCCTCTGCATTCCTCTCTTCTCCAGGTGCATACACGCTTATTATGACCCACTTCTCGCATCCAACCTTTACTTTAATCCACATAATTCTTGAATTTACACATTCATATTCTCTTTTCTCCTTCCATAACTGATCATTTAACATTACTGCTACCCCTTCCTTTGCTCTAACTCTCTCAGATACTCCAGATTTAATCCCATTTATTTCCCCCCACTGAAACTCTCCTACCCCCTTCAGCTTTGTTTCGCTTAGGGCCAGGACATCCAACTTCTTTTCATTCATAACATCAGCAATCATCTGTTTCTTGTCATCCGCACTACATCCACGCACATTTAAGCAACCCAGTTTTATAAAGTTTTTCTTCTTCTCTTTTTTAGTAATTGTATACAGGAGAAGGGGTTACTAGCCCATTGCTCCCGGCATTTTAGTCGCCTCATACGACACGCATGGCTTACGGAGGAAAGATTCTTTTCCACTTCCCCATGGACAATAGAAGAAATAAAAAAGAACAAGAGCTATTTAGAAAAAGGAGAAAAACCTAGATGTATGTATATATATATATGCATGTGCGTGTCTGTGAAGTGTGACCAAAGTGTAAGTAGGAGTAGCAAGATATCCCTGTTATCTTAGCGTGTTTATGAGACAGAAAAAGATATATATATATATATATATATATATATATATATATATATATATATATATATATATATGTAAACACTAATCTCAGGCCGAAGGAGACTCGAACCTATGAACCTTGGAACAAGGTACACAATATGCCACTCACCGTCCCACACTGAACAATACTTTGGTGTCCAGCCACGCTAGGTGTTTGATCCAAAGCGGCCAGCATTCAGGGGAACTGCCTTCGAGTTTTTCATCTCATTCCCAGCATGCATCGACCAGCGAAAAACAAGCGAAATATTCACAAACATTAATCTAACTCATCGTCCCCCACTGTGCGACCGTCATAGAGTACCGTGCATCTTGTTCCAACGTTCGTAGGTTCGAGTCTCCTTCGCTTGTTCTGCGAAGTTTAAACAGAGAGAGAGAGAGAGAGAGAGAGAGAGTGTGTGTGTACTCACCTAATTGTGGTAGCAAGGGTCGAGACTCAGCTCCTGGCCCCGCCTCTTCACTGACCGCTACTGGGTCCTCCCTCTCCCTGCTCCATGAGCTTTATCATACCTCATCTTAAAACTATGTATGGTTCCTGCCTCCACTACTTCACTTGCTAGGCTATTCCACTTGCTGACAACTCTATGACTGAAGTGTGTGTGTGTGTGTGTGTGTGTGTGTGTGTGTGTGTGTGTGTGTGTGTGTGTGTGTGTGTGTGTGTGTGTGTGTGTGTGTGTGTGTGTGTGTATGGTTTCTGCCTCCACTACATCACTTGCCAGACTATTACACTTCCTAACAACTCTGTGGCTGAAGAAATACTTCCTAACATCCCTTCGGCTCATCTGAGTCTTCGTGTGTGTGTGTGTACTCACCTAATTGTACTCACCTAATTGTGGTTGCAGGGGTCGAGACTCAGCTCCTGGCCCCGCCTCTTCACTGATCGCTACTGGGTCCTCTCTCTCTCTGCTTCCTGAGCTTTGTCATACCTCTTCTTAAAACTATGTATGGTTCCTGCCTCCACTACTTCACTTGCTAGGCTATTCCACTTGCTGACAACTCTATGACTGAAGTGTGTGTGTGTGTGTGTGTGTGTGTGTGTGTGTGTGTGTGTGTGTGTGTGTGTGTGTGTGTGTGTGTGTGTGTGTGTGTGTGTGTGTGTGTGTACAAAGAAAAATATTATGAACATAATAAAAGCCTATTATTAATTAATAATTGCATAATAAAGACTATTAAGACTAGAAATCGGATGAGGCTGCACGGGATATATACACTAAAAGGTGTATTCTCAGTATATTTCTGCTGAAAGTTAACTTTAATCCCTATTTTAGTGATTATAGTATTCTTGGCTGGTAGTGAAAACATTACCGTAGTGTTAATAACCCTTAGTGTAATAAATGGTTTTGAAAACCTACATGTTGAAGATTAAAACACTTACGCAACATATGGGAATCTTTATTAAGGATTCCCGTATGTTGCATAAGTGTCTCAATCTTCAACCCTTAGTGTAATCGATAAGCTTTAGACTCCACTAAGCAACCAGCCAAACAGTACAAGTGTTACAAGGAGGTGTGCTGGGTCCATTGTTGTTGAATGTCTACTTCAATGACCTTCATCTCGTCCCAAGATCCTATGCATATGCACACGACGATACTCTGACATACACTTATGCAAGAGAGGAACTATGGGTCATCATATAACTAAGACCCGCCTCAGGAAACACCTGTCCTGTTTCCTGACAAATCTTACCTAACCTAAGACTGGAAATGCCAGCTGCTCTCATTTATATCAGTCACCACCTTACAGCTATATCGGTAGGGAGAAAACGATGGCAAGTCACATTTGCTTCTGAGAAAACACAAATGATGGTCTCCAGGCACCATAATGGTAATGCTGGGGTAGTAGTAAGAATGATCTGGATGTACCTGCTATTTCAGCAGATGTGAGTGGCCTTACTGTTATATACAAGACCAATGTTGACGCCACTTCCCAGATAGAGAGCAGACAGCTTCTATACCACAAGACGGGCAACAACCAGGCAGGAACCCTTAGCCTGAACTTGTAAAAAAGAGAGAACGAAATGTTAACAAAGACAGAAGAAAGAAGTAGACGAAGATAGGAGAATAGACAGATAAAGATACGATAGAGAAAGAGAGAGAGAGGGTGTACAGGGTGAGAGGAAGACAGGGTGAGACCTTCGATCCTGGTCATCACGCGACCTCTTTCCCTGGTCTTTGTTCCCATCTGTTGGTGACGTAGGTTCTCTCTCTCTCTCTCTCTCTCTCTCTCTCTCTCTCTCTCTCTCTCTCTCTCTCTCTCTCTCTCTCTCTCTCTCTCTCTCTCTCTCTCTCTCTCTCTCTCTCTCTCTCAATCTCTCTATCTGTCTCTCTCTCTGAAGAACAAATATTTATTTGGGACATTTCGATCTTCATCATGACTTGACAAAGATCTACAGAGAGCGAAACACTGTCACAGTAAAGGCTGCTTCTACAAAATACATCTGTTTCACTCACCAAAATCTGTGATTCTGGCTTATGAGCCAACATGTCGGTGCTAATATAACGCTTTCTTTAAATATTAAAATAATAATAATAATAATAATAATAATAATAATAATAATAATAATAATAATAATAATTATTATTATTATTATTATTATTATTATTATTATTATTGACAATAACAGCAATGACGACGTTAACGACAATAGGGGCAAAAACGACAACAATGATAACTACGACAATGATAACGACAGCAATGATAACTATGATAATGACAATAATGATAACGACAACAATGATGACAACAACAATAACAATAACAACAATGATAACAATGATAACGACAATAATGATAACAATGATAACAACAATAATGACAACAACAATGATAACGACAATAACAACAATGATAACGGCAACAGCAATGATAACGTCAGCAATAATAACAAGTGATAACAATGATATCACGAACAACGACAACAATGATAACAGCGACAGCAATGATGACAACAAAAAAGATAACAATGACAACAGCGACAGCAATGACAACAGCAATAATGACAACAAGAATGATAACGACAACAACAATGACAACGACAACCAGAACGATAACAACAACAGCGGGATACTACCTGGTTTTTAGCACAGAAAACTGACACGATGTTGGTGGTGCTAGGTCTATATGCCCAGAAATGTACATTTCTCAGTGTATATACACTAAGAGTTCACTCACTTTAATATGTTTTAGCTATCAAAGTATTCTTGACTTGTAAGGAATACATGCCAAGTGTAACCATAATGACCCGCCTGCAGTCGCTAGGCTTTCAACCCTAACACCAGATATACCAGGGAGAGGGTGTGTATAGTGATACACAGCATATATACACAGAGAGGTGTATTTCAGGTATACATGCCAAGTGTAACCATAATGACCCGCCTGTAGTCGCTAGGCTTTCAACCCTAACACCAGATATACCAGGGAGAGGGTGTGTATAGTGATACACAGCATATATACACAGAGAGGTGTATTTCAGGTATACATGCCAAGTGTAACCATAATGACCCGCCTGCAGTCGCTAGGCTTTCAACCCTGACACCAGATATACCAGGGAGAGGGTGTGTGTAGTGATACACAGCATATATACACAGAGAGGTGTATTTCTCCCAGCGTATATATGAGAGTTTACTTTAATTCCCATTTTAGGGATTAAAACATTCTTGTCTGGAGGTGAAAAATTTATATGTAACAGCCATCGGGTAGTAGATGGTCTTCAAACCCCATTAACCAACCAACCAGCTGGGTGTGGTGGTGACAAGACATTACTCACTGTATGGGAATTACGTAGTGTATTGGAGCACTACATCATTGTGTGTATATAAGGTGAATGAAAGGGTAGAATCTTAAAGTATTTGTGTGTGTGAGAATGACTGTTCGTTATTGTGAGAGTGTCTTCAAAGATGTTATAGAAAGCACATACTACATGGTGTTACTAAGGTATGCCATATGACTGTTTAGAATATGCTGTGATACAAAGTCCGGGGTTTCCCTTCTTGTAGGAAGCATTCTGTAAGACACAATTTCTGTATATCTGAAGGCTCGGAAGTGTAAATAGCTGTAATGAGTGATGTGGTACAGTTTTTAATATTATGGGAGGTTGTATTTTGGCACATAAGGCCTAACATATAATGTTTCAGCGGCCTGGTTCAGATTATAAAGTACATGTCGTGTGACACTGTATGTGTAGGGTAGTGTTATATATTTTAAGTATATGCTGTTGGTTTCCCTTTGCTATTTTAATGTTTCAAGTCACATGTAAGAGTATATGTAAGGTAATGTAAAAATGTATATTGATTTTGTGTAAATACACAATTTTAGATGACTTTGTTGGAGCAGGTATGCATATGAGTTCAAGTAGCGGTGTATGTCATGTATTAATACTGCTATAGTGTATATAGTGTATGAAGAAGTCTTGAGTGGATTGCACCCGTGTTGAGATATAGAGTATATTATCCTTGTATGCTAGGCAAAGTTTTCATAATTGTTACTTAGAGCAAGTAGTATCCTGTGCTCTTATAGTATGTCATTGTTTTGTTGGTATTTGATGAGGGGGGGGGTACCTTTTTACTTCCAGAGCACATATGTACGACTTTATAAATGTACCTTTGGTGGAGGGGGATGCATAGGTTTTAATGGTATATGGTGAGGTTTTTACCTTTAAGAATTGTTTTGTATATAAAACTTGGCATAAGATGTATAAGTGTGCTGAAGTAGATTCTCTGGATATGTTGTTGGTACACTTGTGTGAACTTTTCCTTTTTCTTTTTGGATTGTGTATACGTATGTTGTACTTTAATTTTGTTGTTCCATGTTGATTGGTATAGTGACATATGTTATGTTTCCATGTATAATGTATACTGTATTTTAAATAAAATATAAAAAAAAGTAAGGGAAGACAACACTAGTGTTTCACAATAGTGTTTCTGATATGTGCTTCTTGTGGTGGTATTTACAATACAAGTTTTGATAAGGCTGGAATGTGATGCGTTATCCTGGAGGGGGTATCAGAATGTTATTGATTCAATTGATACTAGGTATCAGTGATAGTGGTACCAGGGTGGTATGTATAACATATGTGTTACGGTGAAAACTGTAAATAATACGAGTGCAAAGCAGCGGTATATAATACAAGTGTGAAGCAGTGGTATATAATACAAGTGTGAAGCAGTGGTATATAATACAAGTGTGAAGCAGTGGTATATAATACAAGTGTGAAGCAGTGGTATATAATACAAGTGTGAAGCAGTGGTATATAATACAAGTGTGATGCAGTGGTATATAATACAAGTGTGAAGCAGTGGTATATAATACAAGTGTGAAGCAGTGGTATATAATACAAGTGTGAAGCAGTGGTATATAATACAAGTGTGAAGCAGTGGTATATAATACAAGTGTGAAGCAGTGGTATATAATACAAGTGTGAAGCAGTGGTATATAATACAAGTGTGAAGCAGTGGTATATAATACAAGTGTGAAGCAGTGGTATATAATACAAGTGTGATGCAGTGGTATATAATACAAGTGTGAAGCAGTGGTATATAATACAAGTGTGAAGCAGTGGTATATAATACAAGTGTGAAGCAGTGGTATATAATACAAGTGTGAAGCAGTGGTATATAATACAAGTGTGAAGCAGTGGTATATAATACAAGTGTGAAGCAGTGGTATATAATACAAGTGTGAAGCAGTGGTATATAATACAAGTGTGAAGCAGTGGTATATAATACAAGTGTGAAGCAGTGGTATATAATACAAGTGTGATGCAGTGGTATATAATACAAGTGTGAAGCAGTGGTATATAATACAAGTGTGATGCAGTGGTATATAATACAAGTGTGAAGCAGTGGTATATAATACAAGTGTGAAGCAGTGGTATATAATACAAGTGTGAAGCAGTGGTATATAATACGAGAATAAGGTAAGAAGTATGTTTTGATCGACATTTAAAGTTTTTATTAAATCAGTCACACTAGGCAGTGAAAATTTGACCAGTGGTGTTACATATAACAATGTTAGGACTGAAGAAGACACTCGTGGCGAAACGTTTCCTTTAATAAATGTCCTGAACTGTACATAAGTGTCTTTTTCCACATCTTGTCGGTATCACCAGACCATTTCCTCATAACAATGTTACTCTCTGGCCAAGACAGGAAATAAAAACATGCTTGCATTAAACGTGTAAAGAGCTTAATAACTAAAAAAGGAACATTTTATATATAAAAATATATATTTAAGTTACATGTAGGATATAGTCAAGGAGTGTCACGAGACTGGGACAGCAACATCTTCACTTTTCAAGGTGATGTGCTAGATTTTTGTATTGTGGCAAGACTGTCCTTTATCAAACAAATTCTATGTACTGATATGCGAAGAAAAGTTATATTTGTGCTATTTGATGTTCTCAAAAGTCACAAATTGACCAGAATGCATTGCATGCTAGCGTTTTTTTTTTTTTGTTTTCGCCTACCAATGTTTTATTGTGTCACCTACATTAAGTTGTACCGCATAAAGAAATAAAAAATTGTACTTGTTTTTTCAGTGTCTATTTGATAAGTGTACTCGCCTATTTGTACTTGCCTATTTGTGGTTGCAGGGGTCAAACCACAGCTCTTGGCTCCGCCTCTTCGCTGGTCACTAGGCTGTTGTGTACGGACTGGCTACGATAACTTCTTACCTCTTCTAGAAATGATGTTACTGATCATGTTAGCTAAATCATTAACTCTTGAATGAACACAAAAACACAATAATCCTACTGCAGTAGGATTATTGGCCCATACTAGGCAGGTCTAACTCGCACCCACTTATGTTACGAGTCCAGCCTATATTTCCAGTTACCTCAAGTTCTTACTTCAGTGACACTACCTGAGTGTGTTCTAGTCATCTACAACTCTCTTATCACGTCAGTACTTCTCTACATCCTTTCTAAATTTAAATTTCTCTAATGTAATTCCACTGGCCGAGGTGGGTGCAATATTAGGCCAAATTTTCATTTGATTTTTGGATTGTGGAAGTTAGTATTGTAGGCTGTGATATATACCTTTGATGAGTTCCAAGTCTTTCTACTCCCGGAGTCCGACCATGGGCCAGGATCGTATGGGTTTGCCCGGTCCACCAGGCTGTTGCTGCTGGTGGCCAGCTTAGGATCCAACTCCACATTCCTATATATCAGTGGGGTATATTAGCGCTTCTTTTTTATAATAATAATAATAATAATAATAATAATCAGTGTTGTATAACACAGACAAGATGATGAATTAGACACATACGCAACATTTGAGTATCTTTATTCTGTAGACGTTTCGCCACTTAGTTGGCGAAAAGTCTACAGATCGTTTACGTGTTCACTTCATGACTACCTCCCTGGACCAGCACTCACTGCTGACCTCTGGTGGCTGTTGAAGTGTTCTTGATACACGGAATAGCAGCTACACCCTCCTCTTCGATCAAACCTTAAAAATAACGTAACATTAAGAGACGAGGTTGAACAGTCTGAGAAGAATCTCTTTCCTTCCCTCGTCTCTTCTGTGTCACACTCCTCTCTTATTATGTTTCCCCTTATCTACCCTAGTTTTCCTTGCTCCTTCCAGTATTTCTTTATCTTTTATCTTTCATTAATTTTACTGGAAACTATATAGATCTCTATCTCTCTCTATATATATACATATAAATATATATATATATATATATATATATATATATATATATATATATATATATATATATATATATATATATATATACATATATATATATATATATTTTATTATCGCACTGGCCGATTCCCACCAAGGCAGGGTGGCCCGAAAAAGAAAAACTTTCACCATCATTCACTCCATCACTGTCTTGCCAGAAGGGTGCTTTACACTACAGTTTTTAAACTGCAACATTAACACCCCTCCTTCAGAGTGCAGGCACTGTACTTCCCATCTCCAGGACTCAAGTCCGGCCTGCCGGTTTCCCTGAACCCCTTCATAAATGTTACTTTGTTCACACTCCAACAGCACGTCAAGTATTAAAAACCATTTGTCTCCATTCACTCCTATCAAACACACTCACGCATACCCGCTGGAAGTCCAAGCCCCTCGCACACAAAACCTCCTTTACCCCCTCCCTCCAACCTTTCCTAGGCCGACCCCTACCCCGCCTTCCTTCCATTACAGACTGATACACTCTTGAAGTCATTCTGTTTTGCTCCATTCTCTCTAAATGTCCGAACCACCTCAACAACCCTTCCTCAGCCCTCTGGACAACAGTTTTGGCAATCCCGCACCTCCTCCTAACTTCCAAACTACGAATTCTCTGCATTATATTCACACCACACATTGCCCTCAGACATGACATCTCCACTGCCTCCAGCCTTCTCCTCGCTGCAACATTCATCACCCATGCTTCACACCCATATAAGAGCGTTGGTAAAACTATACTCTCATACATTCCCCTCTTTGCCTCCAAGGACAAAGTTCTTTGTCTCCAGACTCCTAAGTGCACCACTCACCCTTTCCCCCTCATCAATTCAATGATTCACCTCATCTTTCATAGACCCATCCGCTGACACGTCCACTCCCAAATATCTGAATACATTCACCTCCTCCATACTCTCTCCCTCCAATCTTGCTATGAGGAAAGTGGTACTGTTGCTATGAGGAAAGTGGTACTATTGCTATGAGAGTGGCACTGCTCCTATGAGGAGAGTGGCACTGCTCTTATGAGGAGAGTGGCACTGCTCCTATGAGGAGAGTGGTACTGTTCCTATGAGAGTGGCACTGCTCCTATGAGGAGAGTGGTACTGTTCCTATGAGGAGAGTGGCACTGCTCCTATGGGGAGAGTGGTACTGTTCCTATGAGGAGAGTGGCACTGCTCCTATGAGGAGAGTGGTACTGTTCCTATGAGGAGAGTGGCACTGCTCCTATGAGAGTGGTACTGTTCCTATGAGAGTGGCACTTCTCCTATGAGGAGAGTGGCACTGCTCCTATGAGGAGAGTGGTACTGCTGCTATGAGGAGAGTGGTACTGTTGCTATGAGAGTGGCACTGCTCCTATGAGGAGTGGTACTGTTCCTATGAGGAGAGTGGCACTGCTCCTATGAGAGTGGTACTGTTCCTATGAGAGTGGCACTGCTCCTATGAGGAGAGTGGCACTGCTCCTATGAGGAGAGTGGCACTGTTGCTATGAGGAGAGTGGTACTGTTGCTATGAGGAGAGTGGTACTGTTGCTATGAGGAGAGTGGTACTGTTGCTATGAGGAGTGGTACTGTTGCTATGAGAGTGGCACTGCTCCTATGAGGAGAGTGGTACTGTTCCTATGAGGAGAGTGGTACTGTTCCTATGAGAGTGGTGCATGTATGGTACACAATACCGACAAGATGAAGAATTAGACACATGTGCAACATCTGGGTATCGTTATTGTAGACGTTTCGCTATCCAGTGGCTTTATCGATACAAATTCAAGGACATAATTGGAAGACAGTAGATATACAAAAGATGAGGTAATCAGTCCCTCAGCCTTGGAGCTGAAGAGCACCGATTTCAGTACTCAGTGGTCAGTCGTCACGTGAGGTCACAGACCCTGAGCTGCTTTGGGGATTAGTGTGGACGGTTACAAAGCATGGCTTGCTTCTGCAGTGTTTTAAAAATTGAGGTTGGAGAGTTGAAGGAGGAGGTCTTGCTTCTCCAGGAGGAGATTAGGAGGCTGAAGGTCCACCTCAATGGGTCTGGGAGAGAGTGTGAGGTGGCTGGAGTTGTGGGGAATGAGGCTTCTAGCAGCGAGGTGCAGTCTGTCTCTCGCTGTGAGGAGGCTGTAGTTGGGGAGGCAGCAACGGCTACCAGCAGTGAGGTGCAGCCCAGCACCTGCTACAAGTGGCGAGTAGTTCACAGTAATGGAAGGCGCATCAGAGTAAGGAAAGTTAAGAGTGAAGATCTGAAGGTAGGAAATCGCTTCTCTGTTCTTCAGGATGAATGTACTTCAGTGGCCAGTGAAGGTAAGGGTACTACTGCCCCTGCTAATGGAGGTAAGCGCATTCTTGTGGTTGGTGACTCTCAGGTAAGATACATTGACCGTGCTTTTTGTAATAGGAATAAGAAGATGAGAGATAGAGTGTGCTTCCCTGGAGCTGGTGTTGGGGACATTGTCAACAGGCTGGATAATATCATGTCAGGTAATGGGAGCAAGCCCATTATCTGTCTCAGTGCTGGTGGAAATGATATTGGGAAGGGTAGGAGAGAAGAGCTGCTAGATAAGTACAGGTCAGCTATAGATTTCATTAAGTCTAAGGGAGGGATCCCAATCATATGTAGCATCTTGCCTAGAAGGGGAGTAGGAAATGAATGGTTGTCTAGGGCAATTGGTGTAAATTGCTGGCTAGACAGATACTGCAAGGAACTTGCAATCCCATTCATTGACAACTGGAACAACTTTTATGGCAAACATGATATGTATGCAAGGGATGGGGTACATCTCTCTGGGGCTGGGGTGGTAGCACTTGCAGACTCGATTGAGAAGGCCATTGGTGAAATGCCTATGATTTTAAACTGATGGAAGATAGAGGTATGGGTGTGTGTGGGAAACAAGCAGGTTGCAACACTTGGGTTGGAAACAGTAAATGTATAAAAGGCATTCAGCATGAAGTTATAAATAAAGACAATAGATCAGGTCAGCAAACAAAGGGGGACAGCAGAGGGCAGCAAGGGACTAGCTCCCTTAAGGTTTACTATACTAATAGCAGGAGTGTAAGAAATAAGATAGATGAGCTAAGATTAATTGCAAGTGCAGGAAACATAGATATTATTGCTATAACAGAGACCTGGCTCAATCTGAAAGATAGAGAGATGCCCTCTGAATGTCACATACAAGGCTATAAATTATTCCACACTGACAGGGTCAACAGGAAAGGTGGTGGAGTAGCGATGTATGTCAGAGACAATTTAAATTGTTGTGTTAGACAAGATATTAAATTAGAAGCGTCAGCCACTGAATCTGTTTGGTTACAGCTTCTCGAGGGCCGAGAAAAACTAATTTTGGGTGTGATTTACAGGGCCCCAAATCTTGATAGGGAGTGCAGTAAACTTCTATGGGACGAAATTCGTAAGGCATCTACATACGAAAATGTTGTGCTAATGGGAGATTTCAACTATAGACAGATTGACTGGAGCAATTTGACAGGAAATTTAGAGTCAGGTGACTTTCTTGATACGATCCAGGATTGTTTTTTAAAACAGTTTGTGACAGAGCCAACTAGGGGAAATAACCTCCTTGACTTGGTTCTTGCCAGTAGGGAAACACTAATTAATAATCTTGAGGTTAATGATGAGCTTGGGGAAAGTGATCACAAATCACTCAGTTTTAATATATCATGGAATTCCCCTAATAATGGCAATCAAGTCTCCGTCCCTGACTTTCGCTTGGCTGATTTCATAGGACTGAAAAATTACTTAGGTGGGCTGAACTGGAATGACCTGACTAAGGGTCAGGTAGGTGGTGATGGTTGCCGATATGATGCTTTCCAGGGCATAGTTCTAGCTGCTCAGTCAAATTATGTTCCAAATAGGGAAATCAGATCAAACAAAAATGATCCTAAATGGATGAACAATAGATTAAAATATCTGATTGGTCAAAAGAGAGGCATATATAGGCAAATCAAAAGAGGAGAGGGGCAATTGAGAAATCGATATATTCAGTTAAAGAGAGAAATAAAAAAGGGAATTAGAAAAGCAAAAAGAGATTATGAGGTTAAAGTTGCAAGAGAATCGAAGACTAACCCAAAAGGATTCTTTCAGGTATACAGAAGTAAGATCAGGGACAAGATAGGCCCACTCAAAAGTTCCTCGGGTCAGCTCACTGACAGTGATAAGGAAATGTGTAGAATTTTTAACACATACTTCCTCTCAGTTTTTACACAGGAGGATACCAGCGATATTCCAGTAATGATAAATTATGTAGAACAGGACGATAATAAACTGTGCACTATTAGGGTCACAAGTGACATGGTCCTTAGGCAAATAGATAAATTAAAACCTAACAAATCCCCAGGCCCTGATGAACTGTATGCAAGGGTTCTAAAGGAATGTAAAGAGGAGCTTAGCACACCTTTGGCTAATCTTTTCAACATATCACTACAAACTGGCATGGTGCCAGATAAGTGGAAAATGGCAAATGTGATACCTATTTTCAAAACAGGTGACAGGTCCTTAGCTTCGAACTATAGACCAATAAGCCTAACCTCCATAGTGGGAAAATTTATGGAATCAATAATTGCCGAGGCAGTTCGTAGCCACCTTGAAAAGCATAAATTAATCAACGAATCTCAGCATGGTTTTACAAAGGGGCGTTCCTGCCTTACGAATTTATTAACTTTTTTCACTAAGGTATTTGAGGAGGTAGATCATGGTAATGAATATGATATTGTGTATATGGACTTCAGTAAGGCTTTTGACAGGGTCCCACATCAGAGACTATTGAGGAAAATTAAAGCACATGGAATAGGAGGAGAAATTTTTTCCTGGATAGAGGCATGGTTGACAAATAGGCAGCAGAGAGTTTGCATAAATGGGGAGAAATCAGAGTGGGGAAGTGTCACGAGCGGTGTTCCACAGGGGTCAGTGTTGGGCCCCCTGCTGTTCACTATCTACATAAACGACATAGATGAGGGCATAAAGAGCGACATCGGCAAGTTTGCCGATGACACCAAAATAGGCCGTCGAATTCATTCTGACGAGGACATTCGAGCACTCCAGGAAGATTTGAATAGACTGATGCAGTGGTCGGAGAAGTGGCAGATGCAGTTTAATATAGACAAATGCAAAGTTCTAAATGTTGGACAGGACAATAACCATGCCACATATAAACTAAATAATGTAGATCTTAATATTACGGATTGCGAAAAAGATTTAGGAGTTCTGGTTAGCAGTAATCTGAAACCAAGACAACAGTGCATAAGTGTTCGCAATAAAGCTAACAGAATCCTTGGCTTCATATCAAGAAGCATAAATAATAGGAGTCCTCAGGTTGTTCTTCAACTCTATACATCCTTGGTTAGGCCTCATTTAGATTATGCTGCACAGTTTTGGTCACCTTATTACAGAATGGATATAAATTCTCTGGAAAATGTACAAAGGAGGATGACAAAGTTGATCCCATGTATCAGAAACCTTCCCTATGAGGATAGACTAAGGGCCCTGAATCTGCACTCTCTAGAAAGACGTAGAATTAGGGGGGATATGATTGAGGTGTATAAATGGAAGACAGGAATAAATAAAGGGGATGTAAATAGTGTGCTGAAAATATCTAGCCTAGACAGGACTCGCAGCAATGGTTTTAAGTTGGAAAAATTCAGATTCAGGAAGGATATAGGAAAGTACTGGTTTGGTAATAGAGTCGTGGATGAGTGGAACAAACTCCCAAGTACAGTTATAGAGGCCAGAACGTTGTGTAGCTTTAAAAATAGGTTGGATAAATACATGAGTGGATGTGGGTGGGTGTGAGTTAGACCTGATAGCTTGTGCTACCAGGTCGGTTGCCGTGTTCCTCCCTTAAGTCAATGTGACCTGACCTGACTAGGTTGGGTGCATTGGCTTAAGCCGGTAGGAGACTTGGACCTGCCTCGCATGGGCCAGTAGGCCTTCTGCAGTGTTCCATCGTTCTTATGTTCTTATGTTCTTACTACTACACCTGCTGCTTCTGTATTTGACTGAAGAAGCCTACTGTGCAGGCGAAACGTTTCAACAATAAATATACCAAACTGTTTCATTTGTCTTAACGACCTTGATGGTCAACAGTGCACTGGTAATAATAGACTGTCATATACCCTGACCTGTTTATAAAATAATTATTGTTGATCATATTGCATTAACCATTCGAGTTAATTTTCTCTGAAACTGACCAAAATTAATGTATACTTAATGAAACTAAATGTTGTGTAGTTCTCTTCCCTCAATAGACCTAGTGCAAAGGACGCTGGAAAGGCCTATTATCGCAGTGCCTGTAGGCGCTGCATTAAAATAAAGATGACAACTTTCTTGAAGATCTGATTTATGTTGGTGTCTTTCTCAGCATGAAAGTACAAAACCGATATTTTCTTTTAATTTTAAAATACACGTTAATGATAATTGTGATTAAAATACTCATTATTTTCATTGATCTACAAAGGGTTGTAACATTCATGGATGATGTACCACCATCTTGACAGCCATCATGGATTTTTCAAGTTGAAGATTGAGAGAGAGAGCTGGATCATTAATCTAGACGAGGGGGACCCAACCTGCGCCCCGAGGGGCCACATGTGGTCCTTCTAGGAAAAGGTTGTGGCCCTCACATGAAATTATGAATTCACTTTCATGTAGGTTCCACACTGCACAGTTTATCTGGAGAGAGTTCCGGGGGTCAACGCCCCCGCGGCCCGGTCTGTGACCAGGCCTCCTTAGGTCAGTGTCCCAGGATGCGACCCACACCAGTCGACTAACACCCAGGTACCCATTTTACTGATGGGGAACATAGACAACAGGTGGAAAGAAACACGTCCAATGTTTCTACTCTGGCTGGGAATCGAACCCAGACCCTCACCGTGTGAAGCGAGAGCGTTAACCACTAGGCCACCAGAGCCTCAGTGTCAACAGTTACAAAATATTTAAAGCTATTTCACACCTAAACCTTATCCGCACCTCTAACAACCACCTTCCACCTGGTCACTGCTGGTTTATCCTAGTAGCACACGTAGCACGTGCTAGTAGCACATGTAGCACGTGCTAGCAACACACGTAGCACGTGCTAGTAGCACATGTAGCACGTGCTAGTAGCACATGTAGCACGTGCTAGTAGCACATGTAGCACGTACTAGTAGCACATGTAGCACGTACTAGTAGTACATGTAGCACGTACTAGTAGCACATGTAGCACGTACTAGTAGCACATGTAGCACGTACTAGTAGCACATGTAGCACGTACTAGTAGCACATGTAGCACGTACTAGTAGCACATGTAGCACGTACTAGTAGCACATGTAGCACGTACTAGTAGCACATGTAGCACGTACTAGTAGCACATGTAGCACGTACTAGTAGCACATGTAGCACGTACTAGTAGCACATGTAGCACGTACTAGTAGCACATGTAGCACGTACTAGTAGCACATGTAGCACGTGCTAGTAGCACACGTAGCACGTGCTAGTAGCACATGTAGCACGTGCTAGTAGCACATGTAGCACGTGCTAGTAGCACATGTAGCACGTGCTACGCAGCGGTGGTATGCACGCTAATAGAAATTGTTCTAAGAACTAAATGAACACTCAGGTGCTAGTGAACTTAACACTTTGTGGCTATGGTTAGTGACAATAACCATATATAATCAGAATGGAATTCCTGCTAGGTATAATTTTAATATCGACCATCACGAAATACGGCCCTTCTCTAAATTTGGCTTTTCAAAATGGCTCTTTCACACTAAAAGGCTGAGGACTACTGATCTAGACAAATCACAGATTCGGTTAAGAACAATTACGCACCATAAAATTCTAGGTTAATCCATATTTCCACCAGATTATATAGGTCAAAATTAGTTAGGTTATGATGGTGTGTCAAGGCAGCCTAACACCTCTTAGTATGGAAATTAAAACGCACTACCTAAAAAAAAATGTTTGACTAGCCTATTTTTTTTATATTTTTGACTAGCCTATTATCCCAAATTTTGTGATTATTCTCACTTTGGATATTATCATTATTTCCAACACTGAGAACTTAGTCAATGGCTGTTACGCAGCCTATGATAACTTGTTATAAATATGACCTGACTACTACGGTGCGCTACTCTTCTAAACGATGGATATTTTTTTAACTACTTTTACGCCAAGGAATTGGAACTATCTCTCCCCTTCCTGGGAGTGAGCATTATTGTCTTCCATTCCCAGCAGTTGTGTCAGTACTCCCATGGTAGGCCGTCGTTAACAAAAAACTGTGACTTACCCAAGTGGAAATGTATCACTTTGTCTGACTTCTTAAGGTTATCCTAGATAATTTAAACTGTATGGTAATTGTATTTATGTGTACCTGTGCCTAAACAAACTTACTCTTTCTCAGAGTAGGCCTAACTCTCCTGTAATTACTGTATGAGAGGGAGAAAGCAAGTAATTGCGCAGTCTCTCTCTCTTGGTAAGTTGTATCTGAGTTGTACATGAGTATAGAGGAAGGTGCCGCTCACACCGCACAATAATGAACATACTCTTCCCGCTTACCCCTCCGTTAAGACTTGATAATTACTTCAACTTCATTACCATATGAAGATGGGCGATATGATAATGTTGCAGATTATGTGCAACATCTGGGTATCTTTATCTGTAGACGTTTCGCCATCCAGTGGCTTTATCAATATAAGGACATATTGTGAAGAATGTAGAATTATATACAAAAGATGAGGTAAACAGTCCCTCAGCCTTGGAGTTGAAGAGCACCGTAGACTTGAAGACTCTGAAGCACAGGCAGTCAGAAGGTGCAGCTGGTTTGCTAGCAGCACCAAGCAGCGTCCAGCAAGATGAAGAAAATTCATGTAACAGGTATTGAAGAACTTGTCCAGTTTGATTTTCATATTACCACAAAAATTAGTAAGATTCAACAGGAAACGAGACAAGTGTTTCCTAACGCGGGTTTTAGTCATATGATGACCCCCCCACTGGAGCTTTTGGTCATCTGACCAAGGCCTTCCACTGGCTTACCCCTCCAGCCCATTAAAAATTAAAATAGTTATTTTAGCATAGGGAGAGGAAGTGGGGTCGGATTAAGCGAAGTAGATATAGGTATTGTCAGTGGTAAAAGTACCAGTGACAACGCCTTCATCTACTGCACCTCATCTGACTCGTGTATAAGCCCACTTCTTCCTCCAGTTCTTCAGATTCGTCAAGACTTCGGTACTAAGTACCTGCTACTAGTCTGAAGGACCGATTACCTCATCTTCAACCTCTTCTGTTCCTGTATTGTACTGATAGTCTTTGTTCCTGTATTGTACTGATAATGCCATTGGTTGGCAAAACGTCTACATTATAAAGATACCCAGTTGTTGATGACTGGTTCAGATGTGTAACAATCCATTTGTTGTACATGTCTTAATTCCTCGATGATACATGTGTATGAAATGTCAATCGTAAAATCAAAACTTCTTTCTCTGGAAAAATAACTTGAAGAAATTCCATGCATGAGGAAGGTGATTTCCTGCACCAGAAATCTTTCCTACGAAGACAGATCCTACGAAAATAGAGCATGCGAAAGATAGGCTGAATTTGAACTCTGGAGAGGCGTAGAACTAGAGGGAATTTGAAATGTACATGTGGAAAATACTGTACATATTTTCCAGAAATTCAGTATTTATATGTATATAGATGGCCATACTGTATTTAATAACATTTATGTCATAGAAAATGGGAAACTGAGCCTGGGGAGAAGGGACAGTCGCCATTGTTAATTTGAATTGGATACAATGTTAGTGTAATGGGAAGGAATTTTCGTGCTCTAGAGGTTAAAATTGGGCTGACACCTCTCAAATAGGAGGCGAAATTGTTGGATGTGCATTCCTGCATAACTTGAGATATCAGGCGACTGGACAAGACAGCTCCAGGAACCTCAGATAAGTCTGTTATGTTATAACTCTGGCCAGTTGTTATTTTCATGTATAGACAGAGGTTTTCTGAGTATGATACACCCTGATTTACAGTCAAATTGGTGAGTGTTATGATTAAGATATATTCTCCTTCTGTTATATAAATGTGTATTTATATATAATCATTTTTTAATTTAATATACAGTCCACAAATTTATATATTTACCAGCATTCCTGGTGATGTATATTTCATTTATGATTAATAGGTCCAGAGCAACTTGTGGATATGATAGTGGTAGGTATCGAAGGGCGACATTTTTTGCGACCTAGGTGTCCCAAATTCCTACTTGTCTAACTGATAAATAATAATTATCTTTGTTCATTTACTGTTATGTATATAATGTTACATTCAGCTAAATGCAATTTTCCACAGTACAAGTGGAAAACGGGAATAAATAAACGGGATATAAATAACGTGCTGAAAATATCCAAGACAAGACTCGCAGAGATTTATTCAGTTTAGACAAATTTAGGTATAGAGAGGGTATAGATAAGCACTGCTTCAGGGAGTTGTGGATGGGTGGAACAAACTTCCAAGTAGTGCCACTTGAAGTGAGATCACTGGATAGCCTTAAAGCTAGGCTGAACGAACACCATACATGAGATGCTGTGATTTAGACCTGTTTACCACGGACCAGTACGCCTGGTGATTGCAACACTTGTGCAATATTTGAGTATCTTTAAAGATATATCTGAACCATTTATCTTTAATAGCAGTAGGCCTGCTGCAGTGCTCCTTCATTATCGTATACCTTGATGCCGGTGAGGGACTCTTGATGCAGGAAAAATGAACATTTTATCCATTTTAATCGAAACTGATAGCCTCCCATTCCTCAAGGGATGGATGATCCCTACGAGTTTAGCCCTTTCCCCTAAATACTACAATTGTGCGTCTGTGTTCTCCACACAAGGCATAGTTTTTATGCTAGTAAAGATTTCATAACTTATTTACTTCTAACTGATTCATAGTTACGCTTTTATATATCTTGCTAGTTATAATTCCTTGCGTTTTTAGTATTCTCTGGTCACTTAGCTTTTTAAAGCCTCTTGCTGCGATGAGAATACTTTCTCGCAATCTTGAACGTTGATGAAGCTAAAACTTTGGGTAGCTTTAAAAAATAGGTTGGATATATATATGAGGGTGTGAATCGGATGTGCGCACCTGTGATGTGCGAATACTTGAAAAGTAATACGCGTGTGCAACAGTTGGGTATCTTTGAAACGTTTCGCCTACACAGTAGGCTTCTTCAGCCTAATACATCAGCTGCAGGTGTGGTACCGAAGACGATGTAATCAGTCCATCAACCATGCCTAGTAGGCTTGGTGCAGTGCTACTCCGTTCTTATAAATTCTTACTGTCGCTCCAAATTACTGATAAGTACGGGTAGTTGGAGATCTAAAGTGTAGGCAGACAGCCAGCATATTAACAGAAACACGTTTTCTAATATATATGTCCTAATGTTCGCTCACGTGTCTTTCTAAACCAATTTTTGTTTGTATCTATTACCAGGGTTTATAGCAACAAATTAACACGAGCCAGCAATGAATAGGTCAGGTCAAGTTACTTCTAAGTCAACACGAAATATTTTTAAACGTAAGAATATTCATTATTAACCTAACATTTTAACTAAACACAAAAAAATCGAAATGTTTGCGCAAATTGCATTTAATAAAATGTTATTTACATATAATTAACTCTGGTGGAGAATATAAAACAGGAACATTTTCAATAACAACAACAACAACACGTGTATGTATGACCCAGGATGGGTTGGGGTGCATAACAAACATATTAAACTCTTGTATGACTGATGAGTGCTGTATGACCCTTGTGGGTTTAGTACTTAGTTATAATAATAATATTATTATTAATGACCGGTGAGGTAAAGTATTTGAGGGAGGGACTGAGTGTTAGGCTGCTGGTCAACTAGGGTTGCTGTTGATAAACACAAATGCAGTATAGAGCGATCTTTATACAATTTTATTTCCATGGCTCAGTAATTCCTGCTCGCCATTCAGTTACTTTAATCCCTATAAAAGGTATGTTGAAAATGGTACAAAATATTGACAAACTGATACTTAAGGTTAGGTAAGGTTCGTTAGGAAACAAAGTGTTTCCTGACGCGGGTCTCAGATGATGACCCGCCGTCGGAGCTTTTGGTCATCTGACCGAGACCTTCCTCTGGCTTACCAGTCAACACCCTTAAAAATTATGGTTATAACAATATATGTAATTAAGATACATGTACAGCAGTAAAGATAAGTAAATGTGTTGCACATGTGACCTATATTAAGGTTTAACATAAACTCTCAAGTGTATATATAGATACTCTCAAGTGTATATATAGATACTCTCAAGTGTATATATAGATACTCTCAAGTGTATATATAGATACTCTCAAGTGTATATATAGATACTATCAAGTGTATATATAGATACTCTCAAGTGTATATATAGATACTCTCAAGTGTATATATAGATACTCTCAAGTGTATATATAGATACTCTCAAGGGTATATATAGATACTCTCAAGTGTATATATAGATACTCTCAAGTGTATATATAGATACTCTCAAGTGTATATATAGATACTCTCAAGTGTATATATAGATACTATCAAGTGTATATATAGATACTCTCAAGTGTATATATAGATACTCTCAAGTGTATATATAGATACTATCAAGTGTATATATAGATACTCTCAAGTGTATATATAGATACTATCAAGTGTATATATAGATACTCTCAAGTGTATATATAGATACTCTCAAGTGTATATATAGATACTCTCAAGTGTATATATAGATACTCTCAAGTGTATATAGATACTCTCAAGTGTATATATAGATACTATCAAGTGTATATATAGATACTCTCAAGTGTATATATAGATACTATCAAGTGTATATATAGATACTATCAAGTGTATATATAGATACTATCAAGTGTATATATAGATACTCTCAAGTGTATATATAGATACTATCAAGTGTATATATAGATACTCTCAAGTGTATATATAGATACTATCAAGTGTATATATAGATACTCTCAAGTGTATATATAGATACTATCAAGTGTATATATAGATACTCTCAAGTGTATATATAGATACTCTCAAGTGTATATATAGATACTCTCAAGTGTATATATAGATACTCTCAAGTGTATATATAGATACTATCAAGTGTATATATAGATACTCTCAAGTGTATATATAGATACTCTCAAGTGTATATATAGATACTCTCAAGTGTATATATAGATACTCTCAAGGGTATATATAGATACTCTCAAGTGTATATATAGATACTCTCAAGTGTATATATAGATACTCTCAAGGGTATATATAGATACTCTCAAGTGTATATATAGATACTCTCAAGTGTATATATAGATACTCTCAAGTGTATATATAGATACTCTCAAGTGTATATATAGATACTATCAAGTGTATATATAGATACTCTCAAGTGTATATATAGATACTCTCAAGTGTATATATAGATACTATCAAATGTATATATAGATACTCTCAAGTGTATATATAGATACTATCAAGTGTATATATAGATACTCTCAAGTGTATATATAGATACTCTCAAGTGTATATATAGATACTCTCAAGTGTATATATAGATACTCTCAAGTGTATATATAGATACTATCAAGTGTATATATAGATACTCTCAAGTGTATATATAGATACTATCAAGTGTATATATAGATACTATCAAGTGTATATATAGATACTATCAAGTGTATATATAGATACTCTCAAGTGTATATATAGATACTATCAAGTGTATATATAGATACTCTCAAGTGTATATATAGATACTATCAAGTGTATATATAGATACTATCAAGTGTATATATAGATACTATCAAGGGTATATATAGATACTATCAAGTGTATATATAGATACTCTCAAGGGTATATATAGATACTCTCAAGGGCAGATATAGATACTCTCAAGGGTATATAAAGATACTCTCAAGTGTATATATAGATACTATCAAGTGTATATAGAGATACTCTCAAGTGTATATATAGATACTATCAAGTGTATATAAAGATACTCTCAAGGGTATATATAGATACTCTCAAGGGCAGATATAGATACTCTCAAGGGTATATAAAGATACTCTCAAGTGTATATATAGATACTCTCAAGTGTATATAGAGATACTCTCAAGGGTATATAAAGATACTCTCAAGTGTATATATAGATACTCTCAAGGGTATATATAGATACTCTCAAGTGTATATATAGATACTCTCAAGGGTATATAAAGATACTCTCAAGTGTATATAGAGATACTCTCAAGGGTATATATAGATACTCTCAAGTGTATATAGAGATACTCTCAAGGGTATATATAGATACTCTCAAGTGTATATAGAGATACTCTCAAGGGTATATATAGATACTCTCAAGTGTATATAAAGATACTCTCAAGTGTATATATAGATACTATCAAGTGTATATATAGATACTCTCAAGTGTATATATAGATACTCTCAAGGGTATATATAGATACTCTCAAGTGTATATAGAGATACTCTCAAGGGTATATAAATATACTCTCAAGTGTATATAGAGATACTCGCAAGGGTATATAAAGATACTCTCAAGTGTATAGATGCTCTCAAGGGTATATAAAGATACTCTCAAGTGTATATATAGATACTCTCGGTGTATATACCACGTAGTAAATAATTATTTTTAGTTATATTATTTCACATACTGTAATTCCATTTCAATTGTTTAGCCCTATATTTACATTTTTTTAATCAACCTGGCAGTAAGCCACTAACATGCTGGAGCACGTCTGGCAGTAAGCCACTAACATGCTGGGGCACGTCTGGCAGTAAGCCACTAACATGCTGGAGCACGTCTGGCAGTAAGCCACTAACATGCTGGGGCACGTCTGGCAGTAAGCCACTAACATGCTGGAGCACGTCTGGCAGTAAGCCACTAACATGCTGGAGCACGTCTGGCAGTAAGCCACTAACATGCTGGAGCACGTCTGGCAGTAAGCCACTAACATGCTGGAGCACGTCTGGCAGTAAGCCACTAACATGCTGGAGCACGTCTGGCAGTAAGCCACTAACATGCTGGGGCACGTCTGGCAGTAAGTCACTAACATGCTTGAGCACGTCTGGCAGTAAGCCACTAACATGCTGAAGCACGTCTGGCAGTAAGCCACTAACATGCTGGAGCACGTCTGGCAGTAAGCCACTAACATGCTGGAGCACGTCTGGCAGTAAGCCACTAACATGCTGGAGCACGTCTGGCAGTAAGCCACTAACATGCTGGAGCACGTCTGGCAGTAAGCCACTAACATGCTGGAGCACGTCTGGCAGTAAGCCACTAACATGCTGGAGCACGTCTGGCAGTAAGCCACTAACATGCTGGAGCACGTCTGGCAGTAAGCCACTAACATGCTGGAGCACGTCTGGCAGTAAGCCACTAACATGCTGGAGCACGTCTGGCAGTAAGCCACTAACATGCTGGAGCACGTCTGGCAGTAAGCCACTAACATGCTGGAGCACGTCTGGCAGTAAGCCACTAACATGCTGGAGCACGTCTGGCAGTAAGCCACTAACATGCTGGAGCACGTCTGGCAGTAAGCCACTAACATGCTGGAGCACGTCTGGCAGTAAGCCACTAACATGCTGGAGCACGTCTGGCAGTAAGCCACTAACATGCTGGAGCACGTCTGGCAGTAAGCCACTAACATGCTGGAGCACGTCTGGCAGTAAGCCATTAACATGCTGGAGCACGTCTGGCAGTAAGCCACTAACATGCTGGAGCACGTCTGGCAGTAAGCCACTAACATGCTGGAGCACGTCTGGCAGTAAGCCACTAACATGCTGGAGCACGTCTGGCAGTAAGCCACTAACATGCTGGAGCACGTCGGGCAGTAAGCCACTAACATGCTGGAGCACGTCTGGCAGTAAGCCACTAACATGCTGGAGCACGTCTGGCAGTAAGCCACTAACATGCTGGAGCACGTCTGGCAGTAAGCCACTAACATGCTGGAGCACGTCTGGCAGTAAGCCACTAACATGCTGGAGCACGTCTGGCAGTAAGCCACTAACATGCTGGAGCACGTCTGGCAGTGAGCCACTAACATGCTGGAGCACGTCTGGCAGTAAGCCATTAACATGCTGGAGCACGTCTGGCAGTAAGCCACTAACATGCTGGAGCACGTCTGGCAGTAAGCCACTAACATGCTGGAGCACGTCTGGCAGTAAGCCACTAACATGCTGGAGCACGTCTGACAGTAAGCCACTAACATGCTGGGGCACGTCTGGCAGTAAGCCACTAACATGCTGGGGCACGTCTGGCAGTAAGCCACTAACATGCTGGAGCACGTCTGGCAGTAAGCCACTAACATGCTGAGGTACGTCTGGCAGTAAGCCACTAACATGCTGGAGCACGTCTGGCAGTAAGCCACTAACATGCTGGAGCACGTCTGGCAGTAAGCCACTAACATGCTGGAGTACGTCTGGCAGTAAGCCACTAACATGCTGGAGCACGTCTGGCAGTAAGCCACTAACATGCTGGAGCACGTCTGGCAGTAAGCCACTAACATGCTGGAGCACGTCTGGCAGTAAGCCACTAACATGCTGGAGCACGTCTGGCAGTAAGCCACTAACATGCTGGAGCACGTCTGGCAGTAAGCCATTAACATGCTGGAGCACGTCTGGCAGTAAGCCACTAACATGCTGGAGCACGTCTGGCAGTAAGCCACTAACATGCTGGAGCACGTCTGGCAGTAAGCCACTAACATGCTGGAGCACGTCTGACAGTAAGCCACTAACATGCTGGGGCACGTCTGGCAGTAAGCCACAAACATGCTGGGGCACGTCTGGCAGTAAGCCACTAACATGCTGGAGCACGTCTGGCAGTAAGCCACTAACATGCTGGAGCACGTCTGGCAGTAAGCCACTAACATGCTGGGGCACGTCTGGAAGTAAGCCACTAACATGCTGGGGCACCTCTGGCAGTAAGCCACTAACATGCTGGAGCACGTCTGGCAGTAAGCCACTAACATGCTGGGGCACGTCTGGCAGTAAGCCACTAATATGCTGGAGCACGTCTGGCAGTAAGCCACTAACATGCTGGAGCACGTCTGGCAGTAAGCCACTAACATGCTGGAGCACGTCTGGCAGTAAGTCACTAACATGCTGGAGCACGTCTGGCAGTAAGCCACTAACATGCTGGGGTACGTCTGGAAGTAAGCCACTAACATGCTGGAGCACGTCTGGCAGTAAGCCACTAACATGCTGGAGCACGTTTGGCATTAAGCCACTAACATGCTGGAGCACGTCTGACAGTAAGCCACTAACATACTGGAGCACGTCTGGCAGTAAGCCACTAACATGCTGGAGCACGTCTGGCAATAAGCCACTAACATGCTGAAGCACGTCTGGCAGTAAGCCACTAACATGCTGGAGCACGTCTGGCAGTAAGCCACTAACATGCTGGAGCACGTCTGGCAGTAAGCCACTAACATGCTGGAGCACGTCTGGCAGTAAGCCACTAACATGTTTGAGCACGTCTGGCAGTAAGCCACTAACATGCTGGAGCACGTTTGGCAGTAAGCCACTAACATGCTGGAGCACGTCTGGCAGTAAGCCACTAACATGCTGGGGCACGTCTGGCAGTAAGCCACTAACATGCTGGGGCACGTCTAGCAGTAAGTCACTAATATGCTGGGGCACGTCTGGCAGTAAGCCATTAACATGCTGGAGCACGTCTGGCAGTAAGCCATTAACATGCTGGAGCACTTCTGGCAGTAAGCCACTAACATGCTGGAGCACGTCTGGCAGTAAGCCACTAACATGCTGGAGCACGTCTGGCAGTAAGCCACTAACATGCTGGGGTACGTCTAGCAGTAAGCCACTAATATGCTGGGGCACGTCTGGCAGTAAGCCATTAACATGCTGGAGCACGTCTGGCAGTAAGCCACTAACATGCTGGAGCACGTCTGGCAGTAAGCCACTAACATGCTGGAGCACGTCTGGCAGTAAGCCACTAACATGCTGGAGCACGTCTGGCAGTAAGCCACTAACATGCTGGAGCACGTCTGGCAGTAAGTCACTAACATGCTGGAGCACGTCTGGCAGTAAGCCACTAACATGCTGGAGCACGTCTGGCAGTAAGCCACTAACATGCTGGAGCACGTATGGCAGTAAGCCATTAACATGCTGGAGCACGCCTGGCAGTAAGCCACTAACATGCTGGAGCACGTCTGGCAGTAAGCCACTAACATGCTGGGGCACGTCTGGCAGTAAGCCACTAACATGCTGGGGCACGTCTGGCAGTAAGCCACTAACATGCTGGAGCACGTCTGGCAGTAAGCTACTAACATGCTGGAGCACGTCTGGCAGTAAGCCACTAACATGCTGGAGCACGTCTGACAGTAAGCCACTAACATGCTGGGGCACGTCTGACAGTAAGCCACTAACATGCTGGAGCACGTCTGACAGTAAGCCACTAACATGCTGGGGCACGTCTGGCAGTAAGCCACTAACATGCTAGAGCACGTCTGGCAGTAAGCTACTAACATGCTGGAGCACGTCTGGCAGTAAGCCACTAACATGCTGGGGCACGTCTGGCAGTAAGCCACTAACATGCTGGAGCACGTCTGGCAGTAAGCAACTAACATGCTGGAGCACGTCTGGCAGTAAGCCACTAACATGCTGGAGCACGTCTGGCAGTAAGCCACTAACATGCTGGAGCACGTCTGGCAGTAAGCCACTAACATGCTGGAGCACGTCTGGCAGTAAGCCACTAACATGCTGGGGCACGTCTGGCAGTAAGCCACTAACATGCTGGAGCACGTCTGGCAGTAAGCCACTAACATGCTGGAGCACGTCTGGCAGTAAGCCACTAACATGCTGGAGCACGTCTGGCAGTAAGCCACTAACATGCTGGAGCACGTCTGGCAGTCTGGTTGGTTAATATGGGTGAGTATTCTGTGCAGGTGTATTACTTTATACTGTGTATTAATGGAGAGGCGTTAAACCCGGTGCGGTCATACAGTGCATGAAGGAACTGGAGGCCATTACGATTGATTCATGAGGAAGTACGAGCTAAATGAAAGGGAACGGGGTGGGGGTTGATCCCAGGGCGAGTGAGTCACAAAACTCACAGGCAAGTGATTTGTTTTAAGAATATAAGAAAGAAGGAACAATGCAGCAGGCCTACTGGCCCATGCGAGGCAGGTTCAAGTCTCTCTCCGGCTTAAGCCAATGCCATAAACCATACCCCCGGCCGGGATTGAACCCGCGGTCATAGAGTCTCAAAACTCCAGCCCGTCGCGCTAACCACTACGATTTCTTAAGTCAATGCCATAACCTAGTCAGGTCAGTCACATTCACATAAGGGAGGAGCACGGCATCTGACCTAGTAGCACAAGCTAGTCGGATCCAGTTCATACCCACCCACACTCACTCGTGTATTTATCCAACCTATTTTTGAAACTACACAACGTCTTAGCTTCCATGACGGTACACGGGAGTTTGTTCCACTCATCTACAACTCTATTACCAAACCAGTACTTTCCTATATCCTTCCTGAATCTGAATTTTTCCAACCTTAAAACCACTGCTGCGAGCCCTACGTTAGATATTTTAAGCACGCTATTTACATCCCCTTTATTAATTCCTGTTGCAGTCGTTTGTGTGACCCCTGTGGGTTTAGCGCTCAGTTTTTTATATACAATCTTATTATTACTATTTCTTAATTAAGTCAGTCTCAGCTCTGGGCTTCCCACCATTATCCCTGGAAGTTATCATATTGTCTCACAAAATCGTGATTCAATATGGCGGCTTTGAGGGGACTTAAGCTAGAGTTCGTCACGGCCAAGCTGGTGTGGGATTCACTTGTAAAAACCTACATTTATAGTCACAGTGGTGGTCCATGCTAACTTCCCTATGATGTATAGAAATATACATAGTTGGATGACTCTTACTGTAGCCAGCTGGCCCAGTGGTTGACGCACTGGCCTGGAGTTTTACGACTCACTGGCCATGGATTCAAACCTCACCCGTTCCGTGGTTTTGTATCACATTATTGATAACCCAGGGCTACGCCCACCTGTAACACCACCTCCACCTATTTCTGATCTTGTATAATACCGTCTGGCCGCATGACTGTATCTTAGGGTTGAGTGACTACATCTACTAAGCGTGACGCAGTGATCACATCAAAACTAATTCTGCTGTCACCAGTGTTTTACTCGCCTGAATTCTACTGACGAAGCCTGCCGAACAGGCGAAACGTTTCAGCAATAAAGATACCCAAGTGTTGCACATGACCTTCATACCCTGAATCATCTATAAATCTTTCCCACATTTCGGCAGTCAAGTTTGTCAGCTGTGGCTGCCAGGTTTCTCATATTACAATATAAGTAATAACACTAGCAAATGTGGTATAAACCTTGGTAATAAATACCGACAAGTTGGTTTAGAAAGACACGTAAGCAAACACTATAATATATTTATTAGAAAACGTTTCGGTCCTGGGACCTTGATCACTTCTAACATGTTAGAAGTGATCAAGGTCCCAGGACCGAAACGTTTTCTAATAAATATGTTATAGTGTTTGCTTACGTGTCTTTCTAAACCAACTAGCAAATGTAAACAAATAAAACGCAGAGGTGAAACTCTATACAGAGTGACAGAATTCTGACCCTTCCTGATTTACATCAATAAGTTAACTTGGTTACCAGAGGGACCATGACTCTACCAGTGATTGTTGATGTCACAACGTGTGAGTGATTGTTGATGTCACGACGTGTGACAGTGATTGATGTCACGACGTGTGACAGTGATTGATGTCACGACGTGTGACAGTGATTGTTGATGTCACGACGTGACAGTGATTGTTGATGTCACGACGTGACAGTGATTGATGTCACGTGTGACTGATTGATGTCACGACGTGTCACAGTGATTGTTGATGCCACGACGTGACAGTGATTGTTGATGTCACGACGTGTGATAGTGATTGTTGATGTCACGACGTGTGACAGTGATTGTTGATGTCACGACGTGACAGTGTTGAGGTCACGATGTGGCAGTGATTGTTGTTACGACCTGTGACAGTGATTGTTGATGTTACGACGTGTGACAGTGTTGATGTCACGACGTGTGACAGTGCTGTCACGTGTGACAGTGATTGTTAATGGCACGACGTGTGACAGTGATTGTTGATGTCACGACGTGTGACAGTGATTGTTGTCACGACGTGTGAGAGTGATTGTTGACGTTACGACGTGTAACAGTAATTGTTGATGTCACGATGTCCCATCTCAGCAGTGACTGACATCACTATTCTTTCATCAACGTTCATCCACAGTGTCGTGCGTCCAGTATATTACAATTTATTCGACGTTCGTCATACACATATTGTCATGCCACCACAGCCAGCGAACTGGTGGTTCAGAGTATAGCAGTTCTGGGGCCCCACTGATGTATAGCAGCTCTGGGGTCCTACTGTATAGCAGCTCTGGGGTCCTACTGTATAGCAACTCTTGGGTCCTACTAGTGTATAACAGCTCTTGGGTCCTACTACTGTATAGCAGCTCTGGTGTCCTACTGTATAGCAGCTCTGGGGTCCTACTATATAGCAGCTCTTGGGTCCTACTGTACAGCAGCTCTAGGGTCCTACTGTACAGCAGCTCTGGGGTCCTGTATAGCAGTTCTGGGGTCCTACTGTATAGCAGCTCTGAGGTCCTATTACCATATAGCTCTGGGGTCCTACTACTGTATAGCAGTTCTGGGGTACTGTATAGCAGCTTTGGGGTCCGACTACTGTATAGCAAGCAGCTCTGGGGGTCCGACTACTGTATAGGAGCTCTGAGGGTCCCACAGTAGCTCTGGGATCCTACTGTACAGCAGTTCTGGGGTCCTGTATAGCAGCTCTGGGTCCCACTACTGCATAGCAGCTCTGGGGTCCTACTACCGTATAGCAGCTCTGGGATCCTACTACTGTATAGCAGCTCTGGGGTTCTACTACTGTATAGCAGTTCTGGGATCCGACTACTGTATAGCAGCTCTGGGGTTCTACTACTGTATAGCAGCTCTGGGGTCCGACTACTGTATAGCAGCTCTGGAGGTCCCACACCTGTATAGCAGCTCTGGGGTTCTACTACTGTACAGCAGCTCTGGGGTCCGACTACTCTACAGAAGCACTGGGGGTCCGACTACTGTATAGCAGCTCTGGGGTCCGACTACTGTATAGCAGCTCTGGAGGTCCCACTACTGTATAGCAGCGCTGGGGGTCAGACTACTGTATAGCAGCTCTGGGGTCCGACTACTCTATAGAAGCACTGGGGGTCCGACTACTGTATAGCAGCTCTGGGGTCCGACTACTGTATAGCAGCTCTGGAGGTCCCACTACTGTATAGCAGCTCTGGGGGTCAGACTACTGTATAGCATCTCTGGGGTCCGACTACTGCATAGCAGCTCTGGAAGTCCCACTACTGTATAGCAGCTCTGGGGTTCCACTACTGTATAGCAGCTCTGGGCTCCGACTACTCTATAGCAGCTCTGGGGGACCCACTACTGTATAGCAGCTCTGGGGGTCAGACTACTGTATAGCAGCTCTGGGGGTCCCACTACTGTATTTCAGCTCTGTGGGGTCCAACTACTGTATAGCAGCTCTGGAGGTCCCACTACTGTATAGCAGCTCTGGGGTTCTACTACTGTACAGCAGCTCTGAGGTCCGACTACTCTATAGAAGCACTGGGGGTCCGACTACTGTATAGCAGCTCTGGAGTCTGACTACTGTATAGCAGCTCTGGAGGTCCCACTACTGTATAGCAGCTCTGGGGGTCAGACTACTGTATAGCAGCTCTGGGGTCCGACTACTCTATAGAAGCACTGGGGGTCCGACTACTGTATAGCAGCTCTGGGGTCCGACTACTGTATAGCAGCTCTGGTCCCACTACTGTATAGCAGCTCTGGGGGTCAGACTACTGTATAGCATCTCTGGGGTCCGACTACTGTATAGCAGCTCTGGAAGTCCCACTACTGTATAGCAGCTCTGGGGTTCTACTACTGTATAGCAGCTCTGGGCTCCGACTACTCTATAGCAGCTCTGGGGGACCCACTACTGTATAGCAGCTCTGGGGTCAGACTACTGTATAGCAGCTCTGGGGGTCCCACTACTGTATTTCAGCTCTGTGGGGTCCCACTACTGTATAGCAGCTCTGTGGGGTTCCACTACTGTACAGCAGCTCTGGGGGTCCCACTACTGTATAGCAGCTCTGGGGGTCCCTCTACTGTTTAGCAGCTCTAGGGGTCCCACTACTGTATAGCAGCTCTGGGGGTCCCTCTACTGTTTAGCAGCTCTAGGGGTCCCACTACTGTATAGCAGCTCTGGGGGTCCCTCTACTGTTTAGCAGCTCTAGGGGTCCCACTACTGTATAGCAGCTCTGTGGAGTCCCACTACAGTACAGCAGCTCTGTGGGTCCCACTACTGTATAGCACCTCTAGGAGTCCCACTACTGTATAGCACCTCTAGGGGTCCCACTACTGTATAGCAGCTCTGGAAGTCCCACTACTGTATAGCAGCTCTGGGGGTCCCACTACTGTATGGCTGGCTGTGTTACTGGCTATACTGCTGGCTCTGTTGCTTCTTGTGTTGTTGGCTACATTATTGGCTATGTTGTTGGCTATGTTGTTGGCTATGTTGTTGGCTATGTTGAGGATTGAGTTAAGGTTGGGAGTGAGAGGTCTTGAATTGTTACCTGTGTTCGTAATATCCATTCTTCTGTTCATCTATTCTTCTATTTATCCATTCTTCTGTTTATCCATTCTTCTGTTTATCCATTCTTCTGTTCATCCATTCTTTCGTTTATCCATTCTTCTTTTCATGTATTCTTCTGTTTATCCATTCTTCTGTTTATCCATTCTTCTGTTTATCCATTCTTCTATTTATCCATTCTTCTGTTCATCCATTCTTTCGTTTATCCATTCTTCTGTTCATGTATTCTTCTGTTTATCCATTCTTCTGTGCACTGCCACGGTCATAACTTACCTTGCGTTTAAAGGCGAATATTTAGGAAGCAAATCTACTCTTGCAGATAACAGGAGAATTTAATACTTTTCTTAAGACAGAGATAAACTAACTAGAACCTCATTTTAAGCTCTTAACAACCAGCTGGTAGTTCATTCAAAAGCCTCGAGTGATAGCTACTTAAGTTATTTAAGATAGTAAGCAACAGCTAGTAAGTCACTGTCGACAGTGAGTCTGTGACTAGCACATACTAGTAACACTGAACACAGAGGGGCAGAGTTGCTATTATTATTATTATACTGAGGAGGTTGTATCCCCGTGGGAAGTGTGAGTGCTGTGTGGTAAAGGGGATGAGTTGACATTATGAGAATAACGGTAAAAGTTAAGTACTTTAGGGTGAGTACAAAAGCAAAAGTTGGAAGTCAACGTAGGTGTAATCGCTCAGCTTCGGATATACGTGTGTATATATATATATATATATATATATATATATATATATATATATATATATATATATATATATATATATATATATATATATATAATGGTGGTACAACAATGTGTAATGAACAGATCAATGAGAAAGAATATCTCAGAAGAGACAGAAGCGAGGAAGAATGGTAGTGTTCATCTTGATCACCAGCTGAGGTCATCATCAGTAGACGAGGTATTCAGCACAAGGAACCACTGAACGTATCACCTCATGACTTAATTGCATGTCAGGTCGCTGTTTTGCTAAAGATGAAATTAAAATTAGCCGAGCACTGTTTGAACATGGTGAACTATCAGCGTGATCTGACAGCTCTCACAGAGTGGCCCTGGATACCCTATCGCGAGGTTATCATAGACGAGTGTGGTCGATGTGGTGTCGTGAGCGTACTGTTTCCTTCACCCGATAACGATGAGGCGAGGGTAAACAGGGACCCAACGGTACTTGTGGAAAAAGACACTCATGTAGAACTCAGGACATTTATTATAGGAAATGTTTCACCACGAGTGACTTCTAATATTCATAATGGACTGAAGAAGTCACTAGCGGCGAAATGTTTCCTCTAATAAATGTCTTGAACTGTACATAAGTCTTTTTCCATATGTTGTGGGTATTACCAGACCATTTCTCTGTACTTTGATTACAAACTGCTCGTTGATCACCAATTTAGACCAAAGTTGCCAGCAGTTTTGCCAGTCAGGACTGGACAGTAGTAGAAAAAGGTCAAGTTTGAACTAGAGAACATACACGCTCATTGCCGTGAGCATCAACACTGCTAAGGACCCAGTTACACGTAACCTTTTCGTGTTTACTATAGCTACAACACAGCCAACCTTGAATGCAAAGGTTAAGCTGATGTGAAGAATCTAATTTGCTTGCTATACACTTTGCGAGTCTTTGACTATGAGTACAGAGACGTAAACAGGCCACCAAGTACCATGTACTCAATCTTTTCTTCCTTACATCATGGCGGCGATCAGCGCTATGACTCACGAGACCATAATAACACGACTGTAAACAAATGGCAAACAGGGTGAGGCATGAACCCATGGCAGGCGACTCCTAAAACTCGCAGGCCAGTGTGCTAACCACTGGATCATACCTGGAAATAAATTTATCTACCTGAGCTCAAGGCCCCCCCCGTTCTGACATGATCATTGATGTGACTGTACTGCTGCTAGTGGCCCACATGAGGGTGTCCACAAATAACTATAAACAACCAGGGATCACCAAATAGCACCTGGAACTAACAAAACACGTAGCCAAGATGAAAGAAGTAATGACAGCAATTATTATCTCATCAATAGAGAAAGTATTAGAGGGAGAGGGAGGAGGAATTAAGTCTACAACTGAGAGGCGATCAAGACTGGGAATGATCGCTATCGACTGCCCGGTTAAAGTCTATATTTAAGAATGACTGAGGCTGTGCATGAGTGGAGGTGTCAAGTTTGATAAATTAAACACATGTGCAACACTTGGGTCTCTTTATTGAGGAAACGTTTCGCTACACAGTGGCTTTATCAGTTCATACAAAGGAGGACATTAAAGAACAGAAGGAGTTTGAGGTAATCAGTCCCTCAGCCTTGAGTCGATGTGGTCAGTCCATCATCTACAAGTGTCAAGTTTGTAAAACATGTCAAGGTAAAGATGGAAATAAATGGTATAAAATACCGACACAATGGCAATATAAACACAAATGCAGTATAATGTGATCCTTTATTGACTACGTTTCGCCCACACAGTGGGCTTTTTCAAGTCCACCTGGGGTGGAAGGAACGCGAGTATTTATAGTCCAGCTGAGGTCAGGTGAAGAATGCTGCATCTGATGATGTACCGAGTTGGGTTGTAGAGTCTAAAAACTTGGGTAGCTTGGAAAGGAGACTGGACAAGTTTGTGAGCAGACCTTCTACAGTGTTCTTATGTGGGATAGCGATGAAGAAGTTTCTTGGCAAGTGGTTCAGCTATGTTGTAGAAGCCACTATTCTGGTTGAAGTTGTCGGATATAGAAATAAGTGATGATTCCAGGATTCTTCGGTATTGAGTGTTGTCTTCTGTGGCGATAAGTCTTGAGTTTCTGTAGTTTATCAAGTGGTTGTGTGAATTACGGTGTTGTACGCAGGCATTCCTTGTGTCGTCAGACCTGCTTGCGTATTGGTGTTCTGAAATACGTGTTTGGAGGTCCCTTGATGTTTCGCCCACGTATAACTTGTTGCAGTCATTACAAGGGATTATGTATACCCCTGCAGAGGATGGAGGCTTGTCCTGCCTACTACTGGTGATGTCCTTGATGGTCGTGGTTGTGGAGGTAGATACTTGGAATGATGTTTTGGCAAAGATGTTGGAAACATGTTTGGCAATGGAGTTGGTGGGAAGGACTATGTATCTCTTCTCGGCAGTGTCTTCTCTGGGTGTGTTGAAGATGTTTAGTGCTCGCCGTCTGCAGTCTCTGATGAAGTGACGAGGATAGTGGAGTTTGGAAAATACCTGTTCAATTATAGTGCATTCTTCCTCAAGGAACTCGTTGCTTCAGATTCTGAGTGCACGCAGGAAGAAGCCTATAATTACACCACGTTTGGTTTTGGTGTCGTGGTGAGAGTAGAAGTGGAGAAGATCGTTTTGGTTGGTGGGTTTTCGATAGACTTTAAAACGAAGTTCGTGGTCAGCTTTGCAGAGTAGAACATCAAGGAAAGGAAGAGTGTTGTCGACCTCCTCTTCAAGTGTGAACTGGATTGAAGGCTCGACCTGGTTGAGCTTGTCTTGGAGAGCTTGAACGTTGAAGCGTTTAGGAGTTATGAGGAGAATGTCGTCAACATAACGGAGCCAGGTGACAGACGAAGGAATAATGGTGGAGAAACGTTCGGCTTCTAGATGTTCCATGTATAGGTTCGCTAGGACTGCACTGAGTGGCGAACCCATGGGTAGTCCAAAAGTCTGCTGAAAGAGGTGATTTTCAAAAGAGAAACACGTAAAGCCAACACATAGTTCAACCAGGTCGATGAAGTCGCTGGCTGGAATGGGAAGATCAAGTGAATCGTCAATTTTCTTGCGCAAGAGATCGATGGCTTGTTTAGTAGGTACTTTAGTGAATAGGGAAGTCACGTCAAGGCTGGAAAGTTTCTTGTTCCTGATGTTGATGTTGCGAATGCGATTGAGAAGATCACCTGAGTGTTTGAGATGTGCTGGACTGATAGTGCCCAAGAGTTTCGAGAGGTGTTTGGCGAGAATTCCTGAGAGCTTGTGGGGAGCACTGCCTATTCCCGAGGATATGGGCCTCAGTGGGATACCAGGCTTGTGAGTCTTTGGCAGGCCGTACATTCTGGCAGGTCTGGGGTTGCTGGGCATGGTGTGCAGAAGTTTCTTCCCTTGTTCTGAGTTCCTCAGAATGCGGCGAGTCCTTTGAAGAAAAGTTTTAGTAAGGTTGTCCACTTGGTTAGTTGTGAGAGGTTTGTAGGTATCTGGGTCATTAAGTAGATTGAGCATTTTGTTCCTGTAATCGTCAGTGTTCATGATAACAACACCACCTCCTTTATCAGCGGTGGTGACCCTGATGGTCGTGTCTTCTGCTAAACCTTTGAGTGCATTGATGTAACGTCGGGGTATGACTGGGGAGCTGCGTGTTGAGATGGCTGCTGAGATGATGCCTTGAAGATAGCCTTTTTGGAAGTCGGAGTCATTGTGTCTGTAGTTTTTGGCGATGAAATTGAGGTCTTGTTTTGGTTTCGTAATTCCTGTTGCGAATTTGAGGCCTAAGCTGAGGGCTTCAGTTTCTGTGGTTGACAGTGGACGAGATGAAAGATTTTGAATAATAGTAATTGGAAAAGTTTAGGAAGACCTGAAATTATTCAAAATCTTTCATCTCGTCCACTGTCAACCACAGAAACTGAAGCCCTCAGCTTAGGCCTCAAATTCGCAACAGGAATTACGAAACCAAAACAAGACCTCAATTTCATCGCCAAAAACTACAGACACAATGACTCCGACTTCCAAAAAGGCTATCTTCAAGGCATCATCTCAGCAGCCATCTCAACACGCAGCTCCCCAGTCATACCCCGACGTTACATCAATGCACTCAAAGGTTTAGCAGAAGACACGACCATCAGGGTCACCACCGCTGATAAAGGAGGTGGTGTTGTTATCATGAACACTGACGATTACAGGAACAAAATGCTCAATCTACTTAATGACCCAGATACCTACAAACCTCTCACAACCAACCAAGTGGACAACCTTACTAAAACTTTTCTTCAAAGGACTCGCCGCATTCTGAGGAACTCAGAACAAGGGAAGAAACTTCTGCACACCATGCCCAGCAACCCCAGACCTGCCAGAATGTACGGCCTGCCAAAGACTCACAAGCCTGGTATCCCACTGAGGCCCATATCCTCGGGAATAGGCAGTGCTCCCCACAAGCTCTCAGGAATTCTCGCCAAACACCTCTCGAAACTCTTGGGCACTATCAGTCCAGCACATCTCAAACACTCAGGTGATCTTCTCAATCGCATTCGCAACATCAACATCAGGAACAAGAAACTTTCCAGCCTTGACGTGACTTCCCTATTCACTAAAGTACCTACTAAACAAGCCATCGATCTCTTGCGCAAGAAAATTGACGATTCACTTGATCTTCCCATTCCAGCCAGCGACTTCATCGACCTGGTTGAACTATGTGTTGGCTTTACGTGTTTCTCTTTTGAAAATCACCTCTTTCAGCAGACTTTTGGACTACCCATGGGTTCGCCACTCAGTGCAGTCCTAGCGAACCTATACATGGAACATCTAGAAGCCGAACGTTTCTCCACCATTATTCCTTCGTCTGTCACCTGGCTCCGTTATGTTGACGACATTCTCCTCATAACTCCTAAACGCTTCAACGTTCAAGCTCTCCAAGACAAGCTCAACCAGGTCGAGCCTTCAATCCAGTTCACACTTGAAGAGGAGGTCGACAACACTCTTCCTTTCCTTGATGTTCTACTCTGCAAAGCTGACCACGAACTTCGTTTTAAAGTCTATCGAAAACCCACCAACCAAAACGATCTTCTCCACTTCTACTCTCACCACGACACCAAAACCAAACGTGGTGTAATTATAGGCTTCTTCCTGCGTGCACTCAGAATCTGCAGCAACGAGTTCCTTGAGGAAGAATGCACTATAATTGAACAGGTATTTTCCAAACTCCACTATCCTCGTCACTTCATCAGAGACTGCAGACGGCGAGCACTAAACATCTTCAACACACCCAGAGAAGACACTGCCGAGAAGAGATACATAGTCCTTCCCACCAACTCCATTGCCAAACATGTTTCCAACATCTTTGCCAAAACATCATTCCAAGTATCTACCTCCACAACCACGACCATCAAGGACATCACCAGTAGTAGGCAGGACAAGCCTCCATCCTCTGCAGGGGTATACATAATCCCTTGTAATGACTGCAACAAGTTATACGTGGGCGAAACATCAAGGGACCTCCAAACACGTATTTCAGAACACCAATACGCAAGCAGGTCTGACGACACAAGGAATGCCTGCGTACAACACCGTAATTCACACAACCACTTGATAAACTACAGAAACTCAAGACTTATCGCCACAGAAGACAACACTCAATACCGAAGAATCCTGGAATCATCACTTATTTCTATATCTGACAACTTCAACCAGAATAGTGGCTTCTACAACATAGCTGAACCACTTGCCAAGAAACTTCTTCATCGCTATCCCACATAAGAACACTGTAGAAGGTCTGCTCACAAACTTGTCCAGTCTCCTTTCCAAGCTACCCAAGTTTTTAGACTCTACAACCCAACTCGGTACATCATCAGATGCAGCATTCTTCACCTGACCTCAGCTGGACTATAAATACTCGCGTTCCTTCCACCCCAGGTAGTTCTGTTTGTGACTTGAAAAAGCCCACTGTGTGGGCGAAACGTAGTCAATAAAGGATCACATTATACTGCATTTGTGTTTATATTGCCATGTCAAGGTAAAGATGGAAGACTCGAGAGATGACGAGATAAAATAAGATCAGTTCCAATATTATGGTAATTCAGATCTCGTAGCAACAGTGATGGCTCGGGTATTGATTATGTCATTCAAAGATAAGACACTTGTGCAACATTTGGGAACCTTTATTGTGGAAACGTTTCGCCAGCCAGTGACTTCATCAGTCCAATACAGGGAAGAACGGTGGTTTTCTGAACCATTTATATCACATTAGAAGATAACTTGAGCGAAGAAAGAATATACATATAAAGAATAGATCGTATAGCATTTATCTATATAAACTTGAGCTACGATATACAACAGTGTAGAAATAAACTTGTCAGCACAAGAATACGGTTACCTTCGCTAAGTTCCGAGACTTTCTACTCCTGGAGCCCGGCCATTGGCCAGCTCTCCCACTTTTACTGTACCAACCAACAAGGTAAGAGCCAAGAATTTTGCAAAAGATGACTTGTTGCTTATTGATGGTCGACTAGAATAAATTTGTGAATTAAGGTGAGCAGTGTCAAAAGCAATGGTAGTGAGAAGGTTACAGAGACCTTGTGGGAGAGAAGAGAGCAAGTTGACGTTGACGGAGAGTAAAGAAGTATCATCAATTGCTTCAACATCTCATTCTTTCTGCTCTCTTTTCTTCTCTCCCACAAGATCTCTGTAACCTCACTGCCATTCCTAGTGACAGTCTCTTTGGTTTACAACCAAAGGGTCCAGGTTCAATCTTGGTCAAGATGAAATGTATGGGTTTCTGTACATCTATTGACCCTGTTCATCTGGCAGTAAATAGGTACCTGGGTGTTAGGCGACTGTTGTGGGTGGCATCCTGGGCGGTGGCAGTATCCATTAGATTAGGATGGTCTTTGAAATAAGCTAAGGTAGAATAACAGCTCTTAGCTTGATAATTCAATGGTGTATAAAAAAATACAGAAATTCCTGAAAAGCAACAATGTAGCCAAATTTAACTTGTGGAGAAATTCACACACGAGGAAACACGAAGAGCAACTTGTGAGATTCTCTCCGGTTTCCTCAAGTCTCCAATATTCCGGTGTAATAGCGACTCAGTAGAACTGGTTTAGAAAGACATGTCAGCAAACACTAGAACATATTTATTAGAAAACGTTTCGGTCCTGGGACTTTGATCACTTCTAACATACAGAGGTTGAAAGACAGTATAAAGAGGCTGAGAGTGAAGTGTGAGTGACGCAGTGACCTGAGTGAGGTGTGAGTGACGCAGTGACCTGAGTGAGGTGTGAGTGACGCAGTGACCTGAGTGAAGTGTGAGTGATGCAGTGACCTGAGTGAGGTGTGAGTGACGCAGTGACCTGAGTGAAGTGTGAGTGATGCAGTGACCTGAGTGAGGTGTGAGTGACGCAGTGACCTGAGTGAAGTGTGAGTGATGCAGTGACCTGAGTGAGGTGTGAGTGACGCAGTGACCTGAGTGAAGTGTGAGTGATGCAGTGACCTGAGTGAGGTGTGAGTGACGCAGTGACCTGAGTGAAGTGTGAGTGATGCAGTGACCTGAGTGAGGTGTGAGTGACGCAGTGACCTGAGTGAAGTGTGAGTGATGCAGTGACCTGAGTGAGGTGTGAGTGACGCAGTGACCTGAGTGAGGTGTGAGTGATGCAGTGACCTGAGTGAGGTGTGAGTGATGCAGTGACCTGAGTGAGGTGTGAGTGACGCAGTGACCTGAGTGAGGTGTAAGTGACGCAGTGACCTGAGTGAGGTGTGAGTGACGCAGTGACCTGAGTGAGGTGTGAGTGACGCAGTGACCTGAGTGAGGTGTGAGTGACGCATGGTGACCTGAGTGAGGTGTGAGTGACGCATGGTGACCTGAGTGAGGTGTGAGTGACGCAGTGACCTGAGTGAGGTGAGTGACGCAGTGACCTGAGTGAGGTGTGAGTGACGCAGTGACCTGAGTGAGGTGAGTGACGCAGTGACCTGAGTGAGGTGTGAGTGATGCAGTGACCTGAGTGAGGTGTGAGTGACGCAGTGACCTGAGTGAGGTGTGATGCAGTGACCTGAGTGAGTGTGAGTGACGCAGTGACCTGAGTGAGGTGTGAGTGATGCAGTGACCTGAGTGAGGTGTGAGTGATGCAGTGACCTGAGTGAGGTGTGAGTGACGCATGGTGACCTGAGTGAGGTGTGAGTGACGCATGGTGACCTGAGTGAGGTGTGAGTGACGCAGTGACCTGAGTGAGGTGTGAGTGACGCAGTGACCTGAGTGAGGTGTGAGTGACGCAGTGACCTGAGTGAGGTGTGAGTGACGCAGTGACCTAAGTGAAGTGTGAGTGACGCAGTGACCTGAGTGAAGTGTGAGTGACGCAGTGACCTGAGTGAAGTGTGAGTGACGCAGTGACCTGAGTGAAGTGTGAGTGACGCATGGTGACCTGAAAACTACCATGTAGGGATGAGGACAGGTATCTATTACCAAGGTTTATACCATTCGATAGAATAAATAAGCATAATGTAATTAATAAGACTATTAATTAAGGTGTTTAGTAAAGTTAGAATGTAGACGTAGAGTAACAAAAAGGCAATAACATGAAGATGTAAGGTGCGTAGAGCTGGAATAATTTCACGTTCTTGCGTAAACAAAATTTCTTTCCTCAGTATTACGAAATGGAATTTACACGTAATAAAATATTAAATACGAGAGAAAGCCACTAGCATTTCGGGCAGACTAATCCTAATGCTTACACACTACTGAGGAACTAGGCACTGACTGGTGCCGTTAGTTAGTTAGTTTAATATGTTTATTATGCACCCCATACCCATCCTGTGGGCGGTAGTCAAAAGATTACCGAGGTACATAATTGGTCTAGGGATTGAACTCCAAAGTTTTGATAGCTGAGCAAGTTACAAAGGTAATGAACTAGATCTGGTCATAATCATGTGGTGCCGGAAAAGAGGAATGTTACTCTGAAACAAGACAATGAGGTGAAGGTTACTGGCAGGAAGAATCTCTGCAGAATGGTCAATCTTTCTGTGACTTAAAATACTTTGCTGGAGTCCCATAGTTCCAGTAATTACTACACTGTTATTAACATTAATGGAGCTCCGTAACCAATGTGTCCTACAAATAAGATAGGTATTTCTCGTAAGCATTACAGTTCGTCGATTTCTGCCCGATCGAAACTACAAAATTTTAATATTTTTTTTATTATAGGTTAGTTTGGGTTAACGTAAACTGAGATATACTTAAGAATAGCCGACCATAATGAAATAGCAGAAACGAACAGTTTACGCAAAATCCTTAACTCGGAGACTAGTCTCCATGCAAACCACAGCATATTTACCAGCTCTTGGTATGGTTTACCAGTTACGGACTCCATACTTGTTATCAGTCCATCAGTCTTGAAAAGATTGATGGACTGATAACATCGACTCCAGGTTGAGGGACTGATTACCTCAAACTTCTTCTGATCTTCACCATTCTTTGTGAAAATTTAGAAACCGTACTGTCGGTATTGTATACCATTCATGAACATTATTCTTTGTATAGGACTGATGAAACTACTGTGTGGCTAAACGTTTCCTCAGTAAAGATACCTAAGTGTTGTACATGTGTCTAATTTATCAACATCCCTACTTTTGCTGACGAACTACGGAACGGGCGGGATTTGAACCCATGGTAAGTAAGTCCCAAACCTCCTGGCCAGTGTATTTACCACTCGGCCAGCTCGCTACAAGTTGGATTTTTAGGGATCACTCGCCATGGGTTCAATCCCCACCCGTTCAGTGGTTTGCAATAGTGTTATTACGATTTCGTGAGACATGATGACTACTTAAGCTGTCTGAGGATGGGCTGCCGAAATAGTAGCGCTGTGACCCGTTCAATACACTGCTGAAGGGAAGTGATTGCCATCACGAGTGAGCCTAGAGCCGTTGCTCAAGCAGAGTCATCAACCAGGCACAACACCGTCAGATGTTTCAACTTTTGCAATTGGAAATTGACTTCATAATGGCAGCGAATGTCTTCCACACACGCTTGCAAAAGCTAAATGATCGTGCGAAGAGGAATAGTTCCACAACGCCAACTTCATTACGCGTGTCGGCAGAATGTGACGCACGAGAATCGTAATGACACGCTCGTAAACCAGTCACCTGGCCGGAGTAGAGGAGGGTTCGAACTGACTTCGTATGACTTCTAAGCTCACTCTACTAAGTTATGACGCTGATGTTACACTTGACATCTCCAGTGGATGCGTATATATGGATCCCTCATCAAGACTGAGGCACTGAACACAGGCTTCTAGATTGAGGGACTGATTAACCCTCATCTTCCGTTCCCTTCTGTGTATAGTTCTCCAAGGCTGAGGGACTGATTACCTTACCTTCTTCTGTCTTTATATATCTTACACAAATAACCCGCACATACAAGCTTACGACGACGTTTCCGTCCAATTTTGATCATTTACAATCACACTAACACAGAGTGAGGGAGCCAGTATATATAGGCGAGGGGGGCAGGGGCGGGACCAAGAGAGGAAGAAAAAGAAGTAGTGGTAGTGGTAATGCTGGTAGTGGAAGTAGTATTAGTAGTGGTAATGCTGGTAGTGGAAGTAGTAGTAGTAGTAGTGGTAATGCTGGTAGTGGAAGTAGTAGTAGTATACCATCTTCGTATGGAACTGAAAAATCCATTTGGAAGCCATTCGAGGAATGTGTTTCTTAATAGTATCTGTAACAAAGACTCAACTTTTGCAAATTAGTCTTAGCATTGCATCATCTGTCAGACTGCTTTATGACGTAAAGTTTGCCCAAAATAAAGCTGTTTTAAAGCACTAGAGGATAATACTGAACAATTTGTAAATGTGATATCCTTTCCAATGAGAAATGTTTGCAAGGCTTCAACGCCTATACTAAGAAACAAAAATGTTCCTCTAATCTGAGAATAAATCTTGTGTGTAAACGACAGAGGGATGAATCTTCTCTCAAATCTGTAACACAAGAAAGCTGAACATTTTGATTGGTTGGTTTAAAGTCTTTCAACTACACGAGGGTCATTAAGGTTGGTTGGTTAGTGGTTTAAAGTCTTTCAACTACACGAGGGTCATTAAGGTTGGTTGGTTAGTGGTTTAAAGTCTTTCAACTACACGAGGGTCATTAAGGTTGGTTGGTTAATGGAGTTTAAAGTCTTTCAAACACACGAGGGTTATTAAGGTTGTACATAAGTTTTTTTTTTTCTGTCAGCGTATACACGCTGACAGAAAGTTACCTCTCAGAGTGTATATATACACTGAAATACACTTCTCAGGGTGCATATATACACAGAGAAATACACTCCTCAGGGTGTAACATTGTTGTTGTACATTCGCCGGTATAGTCACCCGGCCCGGCCTTGGCTTTCTGCCGAGGGAGGAGGTACAAGTACCTCCTCATGGTCTGCCATGGGAGGAGGTACATATACCTCCTTATGGTCTGGGACCAGCTGTCCCCAGGCTCAACCTCAATCCCCGCCCCCACGCAGCTCGGAGGTAGAAGCTAGGCAAATTGGGCTACCACAAACCCCGCCCACACTGGGCTCGAAGGGTGAGGCAGCTGCATGGCAACAGATGATGTCAGGAGGTGAAAAGACAGCAAGCACTACACGATCCTTCTGGAGCCACACCCCAGCTTTGGGCTGAAGCCCGAGCACTGGGGAAGTTCAAGAATGCCTCTCGTTGTGTGTTGCTGCTGCTGCTACTTCACTTGTCCGTTGCACTCCTATATATACACTGAGAGAAATAAATTCCTCAGGGTGTATATCATATGAACATAATTCTAGAACACTATTCAGTGTTTTCAAATGTAAACTAAATTTATGATTATTATTACTTAAATTTACATGAAACAAATATAAACACGATGACTCGCGAAGTCGTAACACGACTGTAAACAACCCCAGAACGAGTGGGATTCGAACCCCTGGCAAGCGAATCCTAAAACTCTCAGGCCAGAGTGCTAACCACTGGACCAGCTGATCTAACAAGATTCACATTCTTAGGTATATTCTAGCGTATAAAAATACACCTAGCTGGAAGAATCTAGAAAGGCCAGCTGGGACCAGTTAACATACTGGCCTACCAGTTTCAGGACTTACCACAGGTTCGAATCCCACTCGTTCTGTGATCTATAAACACAATTTAGGTCAATAATCATCATTCGATCCTCTGTCAGTTCAAAGTAAGACAACAATTTTGCAGGTCAGCGAGTACTTAACATTGTGTTAACTTCCCACAATAACAATGTTCAACAGTATCATCAGTAGCCTGAGCTTGCTACCACCTGCACCTCACAAGACTGCCATCCCCACGAGCCCCATTGGGGCGGGGCAGATGGCAGACCAGAGGCCTAGCTTCTCCCTACGAGCCCCGTGAGGGTGGGGACTGTGGCTGGGCCTGGGGACACTTGGTCCCAAAGATGAGGGGGTACTTGTACCTCCTCCCATGGGAGACTTAGGTCTGGAGACACTCCCCAGATAGGGAGCCAAGGCCGGGTCACCACTCTTGGAAAAGACCCGGGCCGGGAGAGTACCGGCGAATAAAAAAAAAAAGTATCATCAGTGTACAAATACAGTCAACATGTTAGAATTATCATCATTCTCGTTTGCACTTTTTTCTGCATTAAATATTATATATTACAGCGTCCTGTAGCTCGGTTGGTAGCGCACTCAGCTCATACACTAGGGTTCTTGGTTCGATCCCCGGTACGAGTGGAAACACTGGGCATGTTTCCTTAAGTCACCTGCTGTCCCTGTTCACCTAGCAGTAAAATAGGTACCTGGGTGTTAGTCAACTGGTGTGGGTCGCATCCTGGGACAAAATTAACTTAAGTTACCCGAAATGCTTTGCACATGAGGTCTGTTAATTGCTGTCTTTTGTTTTTCTTTGTTAGATCATGAGATTGATGGCAAGAATATGAGTGAGAGGGAGACGCCGGTAGACGGGAGGTGAGACAGGGTGAGGGTAGACAGGGAGAGGTGAGACAGGCTGAGGGTAGACGGAGAGGTGAGACAGGCTGAGGGTAGACAGGGAGAGGTAAGACAGGCTGAGGGTAGACAGGGAGAGGTGGGACAGGCTGAGGGTAGACAGGGAGAGGTGAGACAGGCTGAGGGTAGACAGGGAGAGGTGAGACAGGCTGAGGGTAGACAGGGAGAGGTGAGACAGGCTGAGGGTAGACAGGGAGAGGTAAGACAGGCTGAGGGTAGACAGGGAGAGGTGGGACAGGCTGAGGGTAGACAGGGAGAGGTGAGACAGGCTGAGGGTAGACGGAGAGGTGAGACAGGCTGAGGGTAGACAGGGAGAGGTGAGACAGGCTGAGGGTAGACAGGGAGAGGTGAGACAGGCTGAGGGTAGACAGGGAGAGGTGAGACAGGCTGAGGGTAGACAGGGAGAGGTAAGACAGGCTGAGGGTAGACAGGGAGAGGTGGGACAGGCTGAGGGTAAACAGGGAGAGGTGAGACAGGCTGAGGGTAGACGGCGAGGTGAGACAGGCTGAGGGGAGACAGGGAGAGGTGAGACAGGCTGAGGGTAGACAGGGAGAGGTGAGACAGGCTGAGGGTAGACAGGGAGAGGTGAGACAGGCTGAGGGTAGACGGAGAGGTGAGACAGGCTGAGAGTAGACAGGGAGAGGTGAGACAGGCTGAGGGTAGACAGGGAGAGGTGAGACAGGCTGAGGGTAGACAGGGAGAGGTGAGACAGGCTGAGGGTAGACAGGGAGAGGTGAGACAGGCTGAGGGTAGACGGAGAGGTGAGACAGGCTGAGGGTAGACAGGGAGAGGTGAGACAGGCTGAGGGTAGACAGGGAGAGGTGAGACAGGCTGAGGGTAGACAGGGAGGGGTGAGACAGGCTGAGGGTAGACGGAGAGGTGAGACAGGCTGAGGGTAGACAGGGAGAGGTGAGACAGGCTGAGGGTAGACAGGGAGAGGTGAGACAGGCTGAGGGTAGACAGGGAGAGGTAAGACAGGCTGAGGGTAGACAGGGAGAGGTGGGACAGGCTGAGGGTAAACAGGGAGAGGTGAGACAGGCTGAGGGTAGACGGAGAGGTGAGACAGGCTGAGGGTAGACAGGGAGAGGTGAGACAGGCTGAGGGTAGACAGGGAGAGGTGAGACAGGCTGAGGGTAGACAGGGAGAGGTGAGACAGGCTGAGGGTAGACGGAGAGGTGAGACAGGCTGAGATTAGACAGGGAGAGGTGAGACAGGCTGAGGGTAGACAGGGAGAGGTGAGACAGGCTGAGGGTAGACAGGGAGAGGTGAGACAGGCTGAGGGTAGACAGGGAGAGGTGAGACAGGCTGAGGGTAGACGGAGAGGTGAGACAGGCTGAGGGTAGACAGGGAGAGGTGAGACAGGCTGAGGGTAGACAGGGAGAGGTGAGACAGGCTGAGGGTAGACAGGGAGAGGTAAGACAGGCTGAGGGTAGACAGGGAGAGGTGGGACAGGCTGAGGGTAGACAGGGAGAGGTGAGACAGGCTGAGGGTAGACGGAGAGGTGAGACAGGCTGAGGGTAGACAGGGAGAGGTGAGACAGGCTGAGGGTAGACAGGGAGAGGTGAGACAGGCTGAGGGTAGACAGGGAGAGGTGAGACAGGCTGAGGGTAGATGGAGAGGTGAGACAGGCTGAGAGTAGACAGGGAGAGGTGAGACAGGCTGAGGGTAGACAGGGAGAGGTGAGACAGGCTGAGGGTAGACGGAGAGGTGAGACAGGCTGAGGGTAGACAGGGAGAGAGGTGAGACAGACTGACAGACAGCTCTTGAAGGCATCCAGGGGTTTATTGGCAATTCCCCTAATGCTTGATGGGAGGCTGTTGAACAGTCTTGGATATATCATAATCTACACTTGGATTTTCCAAGTGTAGATTATGATATATCTCTCCCTCCTGCGTTCCAACGAGTACAAGTCAAGTGCTTCCAAGCGTTCCCAGTAGTTAAGGTGCTTGACAGAACTTATACGTGCAGTAAAGGATCTCTGTACACTCTCTAGATCTGCGATTTCACCCGCTTTGAATGGAGATGTTAATGTACAGTAGTATTCCAGCCTAGAGAGAACAAGTCATTTGAAAAGGGTCATCATTGGCTTGGCATCTCTCGTTTTGAACGTTCTCATTATCCATCCTATCATTTTCTTTGCACGTGCGATCGTGGCACTGCTGTGATCCTTGAAAGTGAGATCCTCAGACATTACTACTCCTAGGTCCCTTACATTATTTTTCCGCTCTATTGTATGGCCAGAGTCTGTAGTATACTCTGTTCTAGTTATTATCTCCTCCAGTTTTCCATAACGGAGTAGTTGGAATTTGTCCTCATTGAACATCATATTGTTTACCGTTGCCCACTGGAAAACTTTGTTTATATCTTCTTGGAGGTTAACCGCGTCCTCAGCAGATGACAGCCTCATGCAGATCCTAGTATCATCCGCAAAGGATGATACGGTGCTGTGATATATATCTCTGTCTATGTCTGATATGAGGATGAGGAATAAGATGAGGGCGAGTACTGTGCCTTGTGGTACAGAGCTCTTCACTATGGCAGCCTCCGATTTAACTCTGTTGATCACTACTCTTTGTGTTCGATTTGTTAGGAAGTTGAAGATCCATCTCCCCACTTTCCCAGTTATTCCTTTAGCACGTATTTTATGGGCTATTACGCCATGATCGCATTTGTCAAATGCTTTTGCAAAGTCTGTGTATATTACATCTGCATTCTGATTTTCTTCCAGTGCATCCAAGGCCATTTCATAGTGATCCAGTAGTTGTGAGAGGCAGGAGCGACCTGCCCTGAACCCATGTTGCCCTGGATTGTGCAGATTTTGGGAATCCAGGTGATTTGCAATCCTGCTTCTTAGCACTCTTTCAAAGATTTTTATGATGTGGTTAAGGGTAGACAGGGGGAGAGGTGAGACAGGTTGAGGGTAGACAGGGAGAGGTGAGACAGGTGGAGGGTAGACAAGGAGAAAGGTGAGACAGGTTGAGGGTAGACAGGGAGAAGTAAGACAGGTTGAGGGTAGACAGGGAGAGGTGAGATAGGTTGAGGGTAGACAGGGAGAGGTGAGACAGGCTGAGGGTAGACAGGGAGAGGTGAGACAGACTGAGGGTAAACAGGGAGAGAGGTGAGACAGGTTGAGGGTAGACAGGGAGAGAGGTGAGACAGGTTGAGGGTAGACAGGGAGAGGTGAGACAGGTTGAGGGTAGACAGGGAGAGAGGTGAGACAGGTTGAGGGTAGACAGGGAGAGGTGAGACAGGTTGAGGGTAGACAGGTTGAGGGTAGACAGGGAGAGGTGAGACAGGATGAGGGTAGACAGGGGGACAGGTGAGACAGGTTGAGGGTAGACAGGGAGAGGTGAGACAGGTTGAGGGTAGACAGGGAGAGGTGAGACAGGTTGAGGGTAGACAGGGAGACAGGTGAGACAGGTTGAGGGTAGACAGGGAGACAGGTGAGACAGGCTGAGGGTAGACAGGGAGAGAGGTGAGACAGATTGAGGGTAGACAGGGAGAGAGGTGAGACAGGTTGAGGGTAGACAGGGAGACAGGTGAGACAGGTTGAGGGTAGACAGGGATAGGTGAGACAGGTTGAGGGTAGACAGGGAGAGGTGAGACAGGTTGAAGGTAGACAGGGAGAGGTGAGACAGGTTGAGGGTAGACAGGGAGAGGTGAGACAGGTTGAGGGTAGACAGGGAGAGGTGAGACAGGTTGAGGGTAGACAGGGAGACAGGTGAGACAGGTTGAGGGTAGACAGGGAGAGAGGTGAGACAGATTGAGGGTAGACAGGGAGAGAGGTGAGACAGGTTGAGGGTAGACAGGGAGAGGTGAGACAGGTTGAGGGTAGACAGGGAGACAGGTGAGACAGGTTGAGGGTAGACAGGGATAGGCGAAACAGGTTGAGGGTAGACAGGGAGAGGTGAGACAGGTTGAAGGTAGACAGGGAGAGGTGAGGCAGGTTGAGGGTAGACAGGGAGAAGTGAGACAGGTTCAGTGACATGATCACTATGGTTGTTTAAGTAATTATTGCCTCTCAGTAAGAATGCTTCCCATTTTCCAGAATCTGTTTGACTCCTACGGGTTTAGCCCTCCCCATGCATGTTTGCGTAATGAAATCTGATTATATTCACGTGGAAGCGCTAAACCCGTAAGGTCATACAGCGCCTGATTAATAGGAAGTAATAAACGCTTTCGGTGGAAAGCAATCCTATTTGTTCCAAGGAAGGGGAGGGTAGCTCCGAGTGACTGGATCAAGAGCAAATCCCCTTGATCAGGCATCCTTCCTTGAAAAGATCAGTCTAGTACTGGTCTGTGGAGAAGTATTTTTCCCGTAAGTTAGTCATTAAATGTCAGCTACGGAGACACAACTATACTGACTCCCGTGTGTGTGGTCGTTAATATAAACAACTGACCTAAACACTAACAAACTTTTCATCTTGGTAAGTCAGCATTGAATTAAAGCTTTGAAACACTGAGCAGAGGTGATTGTGTGAGTGTAGCACTTAGCTGCTACACTGGATGATATTTGATTGTGTGAGTGTTCTCTGGCGCCACAAAGGCGTATGTACGAGAATACTGGCGTGATGTTTGTGGTGACAGCTGTGTACATGCACTCAACGAGGTACGTAGTTACTTTCCACTCCCAGATATGTAGCAGCCAAGCTAAGTATACACACACACACACACACACACACACACACGAGTAGTAACCACCCCACACCCATTCTGTGTGTATGCACTCACCTAATTGTAGTTGCTGGGGTTGAGTCATAGCTCCTGGCTCCGCCTCTTCACTGGTCGCCACTAGGTCCTCTCTCCCTGCTCCATGAACTTTATCATGCCTCTTCTTAAAGTTATGCCTCCACTACCTTACTTTACAAACTATTCCACTTTGATAAATGTATGGCTGAAGAAATATTTCCTAACATCCCTGTGGCTCATCTGAGTCTTCAACTTCCAACTGCGACCCCATGTTGCTGTGTCTGGAACATCTCTGTTCACCCTGTCGATTCCTCTCATTGTTTTATATGTCGTTATCTGGTCTCTCCTGTCCTTCAGTGTCGTCAGGTCAAGTTCTCTTAACCTCTCCTCGTAGGACATGCCCCTTAGTTCCGGGACTACTCTGGTTGCAAACTTTTGCACTTTCTCTAGTTTCCTGACGTGCTTAGCCAGGTGAAGGTTCCAAACTGGAGCTGCATATGGGCCTGACGTACACGGTGTATAGGGTCCTGAACGACTCGTGTGTGTGTGTGTGTGTGTGTGTGTGTGTGTGTGTGTGTGTGTGTGTGTGTGTGTGTGTGTGTGTGTGTATGTGTGTGTGTGTGTGTGCATGTGTGTACTCACCTATTTGTACTCACCTATTTGTGTCATGTGGGTTTTTCGATACGTGGATGGGGTAAGAATACTCACGTAGGCTGGTAGTACATATAATATATATCGGGAAGTATGGGAAGCGCCAACAGCCGACCTGCCTCTCTCTGCTCCCTATCTTGACTGACTCACAGTGCCTATGGGTGAAGGGGTGTTTGAAATCCTGCTATGGTCAGCAGCAATATGAATACAGTCAGTGATTCACGCAGAGACGGTTGGTAGTGAGTCATCTTCAGAGGAACTTGCGTGGCTTACTTCTCTCTCTCAGCTGGGTTAGAAGCTGGGTTGGCTGACTGGCTTAACCCACGAGAATGGCTGACTGGAAGACGTGTAACGATGCACACAGCATGAAGGAGCAAGTGGATGACAGGAGACAGGCTGAATGGTAGGCTGAGGTAGGCTGACTAGCGTTCACTTCCACAGTCTGGCTTACTGACTGGCTTAATTGCAAAATCCGGGTCAACCCCTCGGAGATTGAAGCAATTAGCACACGAACTAAGCCAGGAAGCTTGAAAAACGGCTGCAACAGGCTTGCAGGCTGGAGTACACAGGGTGGAGAAGAGTGAGGGTAGCGGCTGGAGGTGGCGGACGGTTCACCTTTGACCTGCCGGCTCCCCACAAACAGTCTTCTAACGTCTTGAAATACCCTTAAATCCACGCCCACACCGGTGCCACCATTTGTCAAGTGGGTTTTTCGATACATGGATGGGGTAAGAATACTCACGTAGGCTGGTAGTACGTATAATATATATCGGGAAGTATGGGAAGTGCCAACAGCCGACCTGCCTCTCTCTGCTCCCTATCTTGACTGACTCACAGTGCCTATGGGTGAGGGGGTGTTTGAAATCCTGCTATGGTCAGCAGCAATATGAATACAGTCAGTGATTCACACAGAGACGGTTGGTAGTGAGTCATCTACTGGTACACTGGTTACTGGTAACTGGTTACTAGGAACTGGTACTACTGAGATTTGTGGTTGCAGGGGTCGAGTCATAGCTCCTGGCCCCACCTCTTTGCTGATTGCTACTAGGTCCTCTCTCTCCCGGCCCCATGAGCTTTATCATACCTCGCCTTAAAACTATGTATGGTTCCTGCCTCCACTATGTCACTTTCTAGGCTATTCCACGGCCTGACTACTCTATGACTGAAGAAATACTTCCTAACATCCCTTTGATTCATCTGAGTCTTCAACTTCCAATTGTGACCTCTTGTGTCTGTGTCCCTTCTCTGGAACATCCCGTCTTAGTCCACCTTGTCTATTCCGTGCAGTATTTTATATGTCGTTATCATGTCTCCCCTGACCCTCCTGTTCTCCAGTGTCGTCAGGCCGATTTCCCTCAACCTTTCTTCGTAGGACAATCCCCTTAGCTCTGGGACTAGTCTTGTTGCAAACCTTTGCACTTTCTCTAATTTCTTGACGTACTTGACTAGGTGTGGATTCCAAACTGGTGCTGCATACTCCAGTATGGGCCTGACGTAAATGGTATACAGAGTCTTGAACGAATCCTTACTGAGGTATCGGAACGTTATCCGTAGGTTTGCCAGGCACCCGTATGCTGCAGCAGTTATCTGACTGATGTGCTCCTCAGGAGATATGATTGGTGTTATACTCACCCCCAGATCTTTTCCTTGAGTGAGGTTTGCATTCTTTGGCCATCTAAACTATATTGTGTCTGCGGTCTTCTTTGCCCTTCCCCAATCATCATGACTTTGCATTTGGCAGGGTTAAACTCAAGGAGCCAGTTGCTGGACCAGGCTTGTAGCCCGTTCAGGTCTCTTTGTAGTCTTGCCTGATCCTCATCCGATTTGATTCTTCTCCTTAACTTCACATCATCTGCAAACAAGGACACTTCAGAGTCTATCCCTTCCGTTATGTCATTCACATATACCAAGAGCAGCACAGGTCCTAGGACTGACCCCTGTGGAACCCCGCTTGTCACAGGCACCCACTCTGACCCCTCGTCACGTACCATGACTCGTTGTTGCCTCCCTGTCAGGTATTCTCTGATCCATTGCAGTGCCTTTCCTGTTATGTGTGCCTGATCCTCTAGCTTTTGCAGTAACCTCTTGTGAGGAACTGTGTCGAAGGCCTTCTTGCAGACCAAAAAAATGCAGTCAATCCACCCCTCTCTCTCTTGTCTTACTTCTGTCACCTTGTCATAAAACTCGAGTAGGTTTGTGACACAGGATTTTCCTTCCCTGAAACCGTGCTGGTTGTCATTTATACACTTGTTTCTTTCCAGGTGCTCCACCACTCTCCTCCTGATGATCTTCTCCATGACTTTGCATACTATACACGTTAGTGATACAGGTCTGTAGTTTAGTGCCTCATGTCTGTCTCCCTTTTTAAAAATTGGGACTACATTTGCCATCTTCCATACCACAGGGAGTTGCCCAGTTTCAACTGACATGTTGAAGATCTTTGTTAATGGCACACACAGTATCTCTGCTCCCTCTCTAAGGACCCACAGAGAGATCTTGTCTGGTCCCACCGCCTTTGAGGTGTCATGTTCACATAGCAGCTTCTTCACCTCCTCCTTGGTTATATGTACCTCATCCAGCACTTGCTGGTGTACCCCCCTGTTCTGATTTCCTGGAGTCCTATTGGTTTCCACTGTAAATACTTCTTTAAATCTCGTGTTGAGCTCCTGACATGCCTCTCGGTCGTTTCTTGTGAACTCCCCATCACCCTTCCTCAGTCTGATTACCTGGTCCTTGACTGATGTTTTCCTCCTGATGTGGCTAAACAACAGCTTCGGATCAGACTTGACTTTTGATGCTATGTCATTTTCATCTTGTCGCTGAACCTCCCTTCTTATCTGTGCATATTCGTTTCTGGCTCTTCAGCTAATCTCTTTATTTTCCTGAGTTCTCTGTCTTCTGTACCTTTTCCATTCTCTAGTACACCTAGTTTTTGCCTCCCTACACCTTTGGGTGAACCAAGGACTCGTTCTGTTCTTCCCGTTATTTCTGTTTCCCTTGGGAACAAACCTCTCCTCTCCTCCTTGCATTTTGTTGCCACATAGTCCATCATTTCTTGTACTGGTTTTCCTGTCAGTTCCCCCTCCCACTGAATGTCTTGCAGGAAGTTCCTCATTCCTGAGTAGTCCCCCCTTTTGTACTTTGGTTTTTCCCATCCTATTCCTGTTACTCTCCACTTGAAGCTCAACTATGTAGTCGAAGCACAGAATCACATGATCACTAGCTCCCAGGGGCCTTTCATACACGATATCCTCGATGTCCGAACTACTCAAGTTGAATACAAGGTCCAGTCTTGCTGGTTCATCCTCTCCTCTCTCTCTGGTAGTGTCTCTAACGTGTTGATGCATGAGGTTTTCCAGTACCACATCCATCATCTTGGCTCTCAATGTTTTGGGACCCCTATGGGGCTCCAGGTTTTCCCAGTCAATCTCCTTGTGATTGAAATCACCCATAACTAGTAACTTTGCTCCCCCCATGTGTGTTCTCCTGGCCACCTCGGCTAGTGTGTCGACCACTGCTCTGTTGCTCTCATCGTATTCTTCTCTTGGCCTCCTGCAGTTCTGTGGTGGGTTGTACATTACTGCAATTATCACCTTATGTCCCTCAGACTGGATTGTTCCTACTAAGTAGTCCCTTTCGTCCGTGCCATCCATTCCTTCCATCTTCTCAAAACCTCACTGGTTTTTAATGAGCAGTGCAACTCCTCCTCCCCCTCTCCTCCCTCTGTCTTTCCTGAGGATTTGATATCCGGATGGAAAGATTGAATCTGTTATTATTCTGGTGGGTTTTGTTTCTGAGTGCTATTATGTCTGGGGGATGTCCCCTTGATTCTTTCGTGCCACTCCTCATACTTATTTGTTACTCCATCTGCATTTGTATACCACACCTTCAACTTCTTTTCTAAGACTGTGGTCTGGGAGGTATATTGGGGTTGGGGAAGTGGGAGACCTGATAAGGAACTATGGGTGGTTGCTGTGGGGGTGGAGTTTGTAATGCAGTGGGTGGGGGCATTGGATATGGCATGGGTGTTTTGGTTTAGAGTGTTTGGTTGCACTGGGGTTGACCTGGTTGGGGGGCTGTGAGGGAGGCTGTATTTGATCTTCTTCCTGGGTCTGGAATCTCCTATGTGTCTCCTCCATCCCCTCTCTTTCCTCCTTTCACCTTTGTACCATCTCAGCTTCTGCCTTCTTGTGTTCTGTCGCAGTCGAGATACACCTTCCTGTATGCCGGCATGTCCCTTAATTGTGCTTTCTCCTGCAGGATCCTGTTCTGAGTCAATTCTGCCTTGAAGGTCACTTTCACTGGCCTGGTTCTTCTTTTGCAAACCCCCCTATTCCCTGAAAATTTTCCAGCTGGGTCATGTCGTCTTCTCCTATTGCTTTTATGATGCTTTCAATTGCTTTTTTTCCCCTTGTTTTCTTGCTTCATATGTTTCCCCTTCAGCTTCCTGGAGCCCATACACAAAGACTGACCTCTCCCTTTTATTCTCCCACCGCATATCCTTGTGTACCCACTTATTCAATTTAATTTCCTCCATTGCAGCTTTCCTTTCTTTAGTTTCACTAGCTAATGTACTTGGGCTCAGTGACCTGTCATTTTCCCTTCTCAGCTTTCCCTGGGCTCTGCTGTAGTCTGTTAGGGCCTCCACATATAGCTTAGCTCTTTCATTTACTACAGTCTCCTCTGATAGAGCTTCTACTTGCAGTTTTGCTCCTTCATCCCCTACAGTCCCCTTATTTGCGACTGAGGTAGCAGTCTCTGATGTCAATCCCAAAATGTTCTTTAGTTCTTAAGGCTGATTCAGATTTTTCAGTTCCTCTTCTAAACTCTGTATCCTAGCCTTTGCTGCTTTGACTTGCACCTCCCACTTCCTGCTTTCCATATCTATCCTCTCTTCCATTCTCATGCTAAGTTCTTCTAGTTTCTTTTCCCATTCATGTTCCCTTTTTATGAGCTCTGCTGCCCAATCTTCCTTTGCAGATTCCTCCTCCTGTCCCTTGGTTTTCCTTCCTGCTCTCTGGCAACCCATTTTTGTTTTATTTTGATTGCCTCAGAGTGGGAAACCTATGTAATTCTGTGTTAGGTTAGTAGTGTGTTTGTCAGAGTGTGGGGGGGGGCAGGTAGAGGAGGAACTGTGGCTATGTGGGAGAGGGGTGGGGAGGGGGATTTAGGGGGGAATATGGGGAGTGGGAAGGAGGGAGAAACAAGTGGGTGAATGGGAGAGGGAAAGGGGGGAGGAGGGAGAGGTGGGGAGGGGGAGGGGTGGGGAGGGGGAGGGGTGGGATCAGGGGAAGGAGTGAGACGTTGGTGGGGGAGGGGGGAGTGTATGTGTGAGTCTGTATATGTGTGTGTGTGTGTGTGTAATTATGTGTGGGTTTATTATGTGTCTGAAAAGTAGGTGAATTGTGCGTTGGAGTGTAATGCGGAGTTTCAGTGGTCACTTGCCTAACCACAACCTCTTGTGACCCCCCACCCTCCTGGGACTTGACCCTCACCTACTTACATTGTTGCCCTTTATGCTTGTCCTGCCACCTAGCTTATAGTAACTTACTCGCCTTGTTCAATGGATTACCAATTGCTATTCCTTATTGAATACTTGAGTGCCTATTCTTTATCGTGCTATGAGAGTTGGACCATTCACAATCAGCTTGGCGGTTAATTGGAACCTGAAACCCCACACCCATACAACCACTCATAGGTGAATACAGTACTTGCAATGCAGCTGTAGCAGCCTGTAGATTGTCCAGCTCAGTGAGACATCCTGGCATAGATCCACCTCAATTTCTTCTCGTTATATAATGTACCCTATTCACTGTATTTCTCTCACTGGTCACACGATTGTTTCACTTCATCTTTCTTGGGTGACCCGTGGCAACATCGCCTGCCCTGCCCGCTCTGACTGCGCACCACGTTTTACTCTCTAGGTCACTTACAAAATTGCGGCTCTCCCTACTTATGTGGCTCAGGCAGATTATAAATCGCTTCAAGGAATTGTTCACTACCTTAGCACACTTAGCTACCCTTCAGATCACTTGGGTAGCCCTCGAAAACACTTATATACGCGTAGCACGGAAGGCGTGACTCGCGCACGCACTGACGAGACTGTGTGCGTGTGTGTGTGTGTGTGTGTGTGTGTGTGTGTGTGTGTGTGTGTGTGTGTGTGTGTGTGTGTGTGTGTGTGTGTGTGTGTGTGTGTGTGTGTGTGTGTGTGTGTGTGTGTGTGCGTGTATCACATACACACGTGGATATACATATCAATCATATACCATCAGAGGGAATATAGCAGCAGGCTTGTCACTACAAGAACGACCTTCACAAACCTCAAGCCTAACATATGAGAGTGCTATTTACCACACAACATTCCTGCAATACGCAACACCGCCGTCAAGCACTCAGAATGTTTCCGGAAGTGAGAAACTATGAAGAAAGACTGCACGAACCACACTTTATAATAAATTTATTACGAACATTTACACACTCCATCGTGATTACAATTGTCTCATAAGTGTAAATTATCCAGGGATAGCCCTCCCCCCCAAAAAAAGTCAGACAAATGAAAGTATTTTTATTTACATTTTACGTCGCAGACTGGGCCGCGGGGGCGCTGACCCCTAAACCTTCTCCAGGTATACTCCAGGTATAACATACCTTACAAGAGTCCTGAGGACACACCGGTATTATGTCCACCTAAAAAAAAAACACTAGATTTACCCCTGGATAACCCAGTGAAGTCAATGTGGGTTTATTGGGTTATCCAACATTATACAGTGACTTGCTTAAATTGAGGGTCTTGGCAATAAAAGGGAGAAAAACAAGGGGAGACATGACCACGACATCCACGATACTCTAGGGAATAGACGTGGAAGACGAAGATAGTTAACTATTTGAAAGGTGTTGAACACGAAAACAGACGGAAAGTGAACACCCAGATGTGTGTACGTGAACATCCAGTTGTGTGTGTGAACACCCAGTTGTGTGTGTGAACCAGTTGTGTGTGTGAACACCCAGTTGTGTGTGAACACCCAGTTGTGTGCGTGAATACCCAGATGTGTGTGTGAACACCCAGTTGTGTTTGTGAACACCCAGTTGTGTATGTGAACACCCAGTTGTGTGTGTGAACACCCAGTTGTGTATTTGAACACCCAATTGTGTGTGTGAACACCCAGTTGTGTGTGTGATACCCAGTTGTGTATGTGAACACCAAGTTGTGTGTGTGAACACCCAGTTGTGTATGTGAACACCCAGTTGTGTATGTGAACACCCAGTTGTGCATGTGAACATCCAGTTGTGCATGTGAACACCTAGTTGTGTGTGTGTGTGTGTGTGTGTGTGTGTGTGTGTGTGTGTGTGTGTGTGTGTGTGTGTGTGTGTGTGTGTGTGTGCGTGCTCACCTATATGTACTCACCTATATGTGGTTGCAGGGGTCGAGTCATAGCTCCTAGCCCCGCCTCTTCACTGGTCGATACTAATTCACTCTCTCCCTGCTCCATGATATTTGTCATACCTCTTCTTAAAGCTATTTATGGAACTTGCTTCCACTACTTCACTCTCCAGATTATTCCAGTTCCTGACAACTCTAAGACTAAAGAAATACTTCCTAACATCCCTATGACTCATCTGGATTTTCAGTTTCCAATTGTGTCCCCGTGTTTCTGTATCCCATCTCTGAAACATTTGTTCCTTGTCCACGTTGTCAATGCCTCTTAGTATTTTATACGTTGTTATCATGTCCCCTCTATCCCTCCTATCCTCTAGTGTCATCAGGTTGAGTTCCCTTAACCTCTCCTCATAAGACATACCCCTCAGTTCCGGGACTAATCGTGTTGCAAATTTTTGCACTTTCTCCAATTTCTTGACGTGTTTGACTAAGTGAGGGTTCCATACTGGCGCTGCATATTCCAGTATAGGCCTTACGTACACTGTGTACAATGTCGTGAATGACTCCTTACTCAGATGTCTAAACGCCAATCTCAGGTTTGCCAATCTCCCATATGCTGCAGCAGTTATTTGATTGATGTGTGCCTCAGGGGACATGTTCGTTATAATGCTTACCCCAAGATCCTTTTCTTTAACTGACGTTTGCAGTTGTTGGTTTCCTAACCTGTACTCCATCTGCGGTCTTCTGTGTCCTTCCCCAATCTTCATGACCTTACACTTACTGGGGTTAAACTCCAGGAGCCATTTTTCGGACCATACTTGTAGTTTGTCCAGATCCCCTTGTAATCTTAACTGATCCTCTCCCACTTGTATCCTCCTCATCAGTTTCACATCATCAGCGAACAGTGACACTTCTGAATCTATTCCTTCCACCATGTCATTCACGTATACAAGAAACAACACCGGGCCTAGGACTGAACCTTGTGGAACCCCACTCGACACATTCGCCCACTCCGACACTTCAGCACGTACCAACACACGTTGTTTCCTTCCTGTCAGGTATTCCCTGATCCATTGCAGTACTTTCCCCTTTATTCCTGCCTGCTCCTCTAATTTTTGCACCAGTCTCTTGTGTGGTACTGTGTCAAAAGCCTTCTTGCAATCTAAGAAGATGCAATCTACCCATCCCTCTCTCCTGTCTTACTTCTGTTACCTTATCGTAGAACTCAAGTAAATTTGTGACACAGGGTTTCCCATCTCTGAAGCCATGCTGACTGTCATGTATGAGCCCAATTTTTTCAATGTGTTCCACTACTTTTCTCCTGATAATCCCCCTCTCCTCCCTCTGTCTTTCCTGAGGATTTGATATCCGAGTGGAAATATTGCATCTGTTATCATTCTGGTGAGTTTTGTTTCTGTGAGTGCTATTATGTCTGGGGATGTCTCCTTGATTCTTTCATGGCACTCCTCACACTTATTTGTTATTCCATCTGCATTTGTATACCACACCTTCAACTTCTTTTCTAAGATTGTGGTCTGGGGGGGTACATTGGGGTTGGGGAAGTGAGAGACCTGATAAGGAACTATGGGTGGTTGCTGTGGGGGTGGAGTTTGTAATGAGGTGGGTGGGGGCACTGGATATGGCATGGGTGTTTTGGACTAGAATGTTTGGTTGCACTGGGGTTGTCCTGGTTGGGAGGCTTCTGTAGGTAGCTGTGAGGGAGGCTGTATTTGATCTTCTTCCTGAGTCTGGGATCTCCTGTCCGTCTCCATCTCCATCTTCTCCTCTCTTTCCTCCTTTTGCCTTTGTACCATCTCTCTGTTTCTCCCTTTCTTCTTGTGTTCTGTCGCGGTCGAGATACACCTTCCGGTATGCCGGCATGTCCCTTAGTCTTGCTTTCTCCTGCAGGATCCTGTTCCGAGTCGATTCTTCCTTGAAAGTCACTTTCACTGGCCGGGTTCTTCTTGCAAACCCCCCTATTCTCCGATGTAGTGTGTGTGTGTGTGTGTGTGTACTCACCTAATTGTGGTTGCAGGGGTCGAGAATCTGTGTGTGTTTGTGTGTGTGTGTGTGTGTGTGTGTGTGTGTGTGTGTGTGTGTGTGTGTGTGTGTGTGTGTGTGTGTGTGTGTGTGTGTGTGTGTGTGTGTGTGAGTGTGTGTGTGTGTGTGTGTGTGTGTGTGTGTGTGTGTGTGTGTGTGTGTGTGTGTGTGTGTGTGTGTGTGTGTGTGTGTGTGTGTGAACACCCAGCTGTGTGTGACACAGTGCGCATAGTACTGATGGTGTAAGCAGAGTAGTTATCATGATATTTTAACAACACAGTATTGACTAAGCTCTTAACTAGCGAATGGTCGTAGATACTTTTTTAATGTATTTTTTATGCGAAGATTGAAGTGGAACACTACACTGGGAAGCCAGGTAGTGGGACACTACACTGGGAAGACAGGTAGTGGAACACTACCCTGGGAAGCCAGGTAGTGGAGCACCTCCCTGGGGAGCCAGACAGTGGGGCACTACCCTGGGAAGCCAGGCATTGGGACACTACCCCGGGAAGCCAGGCAGTGGGGCACTACCCTGGGAAGCCAGGCAGTGGGGCACTACCCCGGGAAGCCAGGCAGTGCGGCACTACCCCAGGAAGCCATACAGTGGGGCACTACCCTGGGAAGCCAGGCAGTGGGGCACTACCCCGGGAAGCCAGGCAGTGGGGCACTACTCCGGGAAGCCAGGCAGTGGGGCACTACCCCGGGAAGCCAGTGGGGCACTACCCCAGGAAGCTAGACAGTGGGGCACTACCCCAGGAAGCCAGACAGTAGGGCACTACCCTGGGAATTATTATTATTATTATAATTATTATAACTACCCTGGGAAGCCAGGCAGTGGGGCATTACCCGGGAAGCCAAGCACTGGGGCACTACCCCGGGAAGCCAGACAGTGGGGCACTACCCCGGGAAGCCAGGCAGTGGGGCACAACCCCGGGAAGCCTGGCAGTGGGGCAATACCCCGGGAAGCCAAGCAGTGGGGCACTACCCCGGGAAGCCAGGCAGTGGGGCACTACTCCGGGAAGCCAGGCAGTGGGGTACTACCCCGGGAAGCCAGACAGTGGGGCACTACCCCGGGAAGCCAGACAGTGGGGCACTACCCCGGGAAGCCAGACAGTGAGGCACTACCCCGGGAAGCCTGACAGTGGGGCACTACCCCGGGAAGCCAGACAGTGGGGCACTACCCCGGGAAGCCAGGCAGTGGGGCACTACCCCGGGAAGCCAGGCAGTGGGGCACTACCCCGGGAAGCCAGGCAGTGCGAAACTACCCCGGGAAGCCAGGCAGTGGGGCACTACCCCGGGAAGCCAGACAGTGGGGCACTACCCCAGGAAGCTAGGCAGTGGGGCACAACCCCGGGAAGCCTGACAGTGGGGCACTACCTCGGGAAGCCAGACAGTGGGGCACTACCCCGGGAAGCCAGGCAGTGGGGCACTACCCCGGGAAGCCAGGCAGTGGGGCACTACCCCGGGAAGCCAGGCAGTGCGAAACTACCCCGGGAAGCCAGGCAGTGGGGCACTACCCCGGGAAGCCAGGCAGTGGGGCACTACCCCGGGAAGCCAGGCAGTGGGGCACTACCCCAGGAAGCCAGGTAGTGGGGCACTACCCCGGGAAGCCAGCCACTGGGGCACTACCCCGGGAAGCCAAGCAGTGGGCACTACTCCGGGGAGCCAGGCATTGGGCACTACCCCGGGAAGCCAGCCATCGGGGCGCTACCCCGGGAAGCCCGGCAATGGGGCACTACCCCGGGAAGCCAGCCATTGGGGCACTACCCCGGGAAGTCAGCCATTGGGTACTACCCCGGGAAGCCAGCCATTGGGGCACTACCCCGGCAAGCCAGCCATTGGGGTACTACCCCGGGAAGCCAGCCATTGGGCACTACCCCGGGAAGCCAGCCATTGGGGCACTACGGGAAGCCAGCCATTGGGCACTACCCCGGGAAGCCAGCCATTGGGCACTACCCCGGGAAGCCAGCCATTGGGGCACTACCCCGGGAAGCCAGCCATTGGGGCACTACCCCGGGAAGCCAGCCATTGGGGCACTACCCCGGGAAGCCAGCCATTGGGCACTACCCCGGGAAGCCAGCCATTGGGGCACTACTCCGGGAAGCCAGCCATTGGGCACTACCCCGGGAAGCCAGCCACTGGGCACTACCCCGGGAAGCCAGCCATTGGGGCACTACCCCGGGAAGCCAGCCATTGGGGCACTACCCCGGGAAGCCAGCCATTGGGCACTACTCCGGGAAGCCAGCCATTGGGCACTACCCCGGGAAGCCAGCCATTGGGCACTACCCCGGGAAGCCAGGTAGCGGAAGCATTTTTTATACATTATTTAAAAGCTTCTAAGACAGAAGTCAAGAAATACTCCAGTCAATGGAAGAATAAATGCGACCCTAGAGCTACAGCTCAACTCTCGCAAACACACACAAGCGCCAAATGGGTACAGGTATTATTATTATAATCAAGGGGGAGCGCTAAACCCTTAGGATTATGCAGCGCCTGTGGGGGGCATGTGGAAGGTATTCAGGCTTAATTCAGGGAACTGGAGCACAGATCCAATTTACCCGATCAAGAGCCGCTCACCAGCATCAAAGAAGGAAGAATCGTTCGTGATATTTTTTTAGTTCTAAACCCACGTGTGTCAGTCAGCGCAAGATGTAGTGGAAGGTTGATCCTTCGTCTTCTATCATTATTAAAAGAAAAAAAAGTGTTGAACACGAGGACTGACCTGCCTTCTTGCAGTGCGGTTGTCACAATCTGTCTCGTTGTCTCCACCTGCCCTGGTCTTACTCTGTTCACTGCCTGACGAAGAGAGCGTCACACGGTCGTACTTGCTGCCACTGCTGCTCCTCTCTGCGTTCCCCGTGTAGATCTGCGTGTTATTGTTGTGTCTGGTTTTGTCTTTGGAGAGAGGGAGGATGGTGAGAGGTTGCTGGCTGATAACTGACTGTGGGCGTGATTGAGGGCGGGTGTTAGTGCTGGTGGTGATGGTGAAAACGCCATTGCTGTCGAATACAGTCTGCATGCGGGAGGCCGTCGCCACGGGAGGTAGCTTGCCCCTGTAGGGCGAGTGTGGGTCAGGTTGTAAGGCTAGAGGGTACGTGGAGGTGCAAGAGTTGGTGCCCTCAACGCGGCTAGGCTCCAGGATGGCGGGGATTGGCATGGTAGTGAATGATGGTTGTCCTGTGGGTGGCGGGGACGTGGTATTGTCCCCTGGAGAGCTGGTGGTGAGGGTAACAGTTGTAACATCCCCTGTGGTACTGTTGCGTCTCTCCCTCGCATTACTACTTAGAGTCTCCAAGGCAATCTCTTCTCCCTCTTCTATAGTAGTGGTAGCAGTGGTGTTAATGGTTGTAGTGGTGAGGGTTGGTGGTGAAGGTAAGGAACTCTCTCCTGAAGGAGAGGTTGCCGTGTCAGGAGATTCCTGAGCCTCACGCAACATCCTCTCAGCGTTCCTGCGGTAGGTAGTATACATCGGGATGAAGTGTGAATTGAATATAGTAATGTATTACATTTCCTTCACCTGACTTTCATCATCAATGCACTTAAAAACACTTTCTCGCCATAACAATGGTCTTACACTGAAGTCAAACCATTTTCTTTAGCATTCATGTCTTACACAAAGTTCACACAACCTCACACCGTCACGAGGGGAAAATCACTGCAGTAAACCTCCAAGAGTCGACCAGCGCTGGAAGTGAAGACGTCGTGATCAAGTACACACTGATAGTCCTCCATTGATTATACATGTAGCAGGCATCCCTCCATCACTACCCCTGCCACTCCCACCCTCCTCCTCC